>NC_092380.1:114438063-114623063 GCF_030028105.1 Mobula birostris | reverse complement strand
CTGTCCACCATGGGCATCACAGACGCGTAGCAGTTAGTGCAACACTATTATACCTCAAAGCACTGGAGTTCAGAGTTCAAAGTTCAAAGTAAATTTATTAACAAAGTACATCTTCAGTTGTCCATTGAAATCCGATGACGAAGTCCACTCCTTTAATGGTGAGATCTTTGATGACTATACAGTCCTATCCTAGACCCACAAGCTCTATTGCAGGTAGGAAGCTTTGTCACATGGTGTGAGCAGTATTATCTGTAGCTTAATGTGAAAAAGACTAAGGAGCTGGTGGTAGACCTGAGGAGAGCTAAGGTACCGGTGACCCCTGTTTCCATCCAGGGGGTCAGTGTGGACATGGTGGAGGATTACAGATACCTGGGGATACGAATTGACAACAAACTGGACTGGTCAAAGAACACTGAGGCTGTCTACAAGAAGGGTCAGAGCCATCTCTATTTCCTGAGGAGAGTGAGGTCCTTTAACATCTGCCGGACGATGCTGAGGATGTTCTACAAGTCTGTGGTGGCCAGTGCGATCATGTTTGTTGTTGTGTGCTGGGGCAGCAGGCTGAGAGTAGCAGACACCAACAGAATCAACAAACTCATTCGTAAGGCCAGTGATGTTGTGGGGATGGAACTGGACTCTCTGATGGTGGTGTCTGAAAAGAGGATGCTGTCTAAGTTGCATGTCATCTTGGTCAATGTCTCCCATCCACTACATAATGTACTGGTTGGGCACAGGAGTACATTCAGCCAGAGACTCATTCCACCGAGATGCAGCACTGAGCGTCATAGGAAGTCATTCCTGCCTGTGGCCATCAAACTTTACAACTCCTCCCTTGGAGGGTCAGACACCCTGAGCCGATAGGCTGGTCCTGGACTTATTTCATAATTTACTGGCATAACTTACATATTACTATTTAACTATTTATGGTTCTATTACTATTTATTATTTATGGAGCAACTATAACGAAAATCAATTTCCCCCGGGGTTAATAAATTTTGGCTATGACTGTGACATGTCTATGTGGTAGTGGTGATAACCATGGCTGCATTTCTCCTGGCTCTCTTCTGCTGTCTTCTGGTTGTTCTTTCCATCTCCAGAAGATGAATCCGGTCCCTACACAGCTGTCGCCAAGTGGTACGGTCAGCAGCAACCTCCTCCAGGTCCTCGGGTCTGATCTTGTACTTCCTTAAAGCATTCTTCATCTGATCCTTACAGCGCTTCTTCGGCTTTCCAGCTGAGCGTCGACCATGATGTCACTGGTTGTATAACACTCTGCGGGGTAGCCGACATGGGGGCATCCTTATCACATGCCCCAGTCTCTGCAGCTGGCGCTGGGTGATCACGGCCTCAATACTTCTGCAGTTGGTCTTTACAAGTATTTCAGTGTGAGGCACTCTACGCTGAAGTCTCTCAAAGGCAGCTGATGCCTGTTTAATGCGGCTCTGGATGTCGTTGTCAATGCCGCTATCCTCAGAGAGAATGCTCCCCAGATATTTGAAAGATGGCACTACTGACAGCTTTTCATCACCAACAGTGAAGGCAGGTAGAGTGGGTGGGACACTGGTACTCCACTGGCAAACCACTTCTGTCTTGTATGTACTTCAAAGTACATATGTCACCATATACAACCCTGAGATTCATTTTCTTGCAGGCATACTCAATAAATCCAATAACCATAATAGAATTAATGAAAGACTGCACCAACATGGTGGACAACCTGTTGCAAAAGACAACAATACTGTGCAAATACAAAAATAAATAATAATAATAATAATAATAAATAAGCAATAAATTTCGAGAACATGAGATGAAAAGTGAATCCATAGGTTGTGGGAACAGTTCTGTGACGGAGCAAGTGAAGTTGAGTGAAGTTCTCCCCTCTGGTTCAAGAGCCTGAAGGCTGAGGGGTAAGAACTGTTCCTGAACCTGGTCCTGAAGCTCCTGTACCTCTTTCATGATGACAGCAGTGAGGAGAGAACATGACCTGGGGGGGTGCGGTTCCTGATGATGGATGCTGCTTTCCTGCAACAACAGTCCATGTAGGATGTGCTCAATGATAGGAGGATCTTACCCTGGATAGACTGAGCTGTGTCCACTACTTTTTGTAGGATTTTCCATGAAAGGACATTGGTGTTTCCATACCAGGCCATGATGCAGCCAGTCAATATACTCTCCACCATACATCTATAGAAGTTTGTCAAACTTTTAGGTGTCATGCTGAATCTTCACAAACTCCTAATTCAATTCTGATGTCCTCTGTAAGGAGTTTGTGTTTTCTCCACATGACCGTGTGGGTTTCGTCTGGGTGCTCCAGTTTCCACCCACAGTCCAAAGATGTACCAGTATGTTGATTGGTCATTGTAAGTTGTCCTGTGATTAGGCCAGGGTTAAGTTGGTCAGCACAGCTCTAAGGGCCAGAAGGGAAGTACTCCACGCTATGTCGCTAAATTAAAAAATATTAATAATTTGATCCTGGCTGATTTATTTTGTCTCTCAGCCCCATGAGCATGGTACAAGACACAAAGACTGACACTGGCAGCCAGTCAAGGCCAACACTCTGGAGGCTGATTGCTCGAGGGGGCAGTGGAGAAACAGAGGAAAGAATGGCCAGTAAATCTCTGGCACAAAAACAGCTCTCCGGAGTCACACCAGGTCACCTTCAACATGGTGTGGACCTCCACAGTGAGCCACAGGGCAGATGCCTTGCAGGCTGTGGCGTTCCTGCTGATGACTGGAGCTAGACCATCAAACCGTAAGACATTCGAGCGGAATTAGGCCATTCAATAGACAATAGACAATAGGTGCAGGAGTAGGCCATTCAGCCCTTCGAGCCAGCACCGCCATTTACTGTGATCACGGCTGATCATCCACAATCAGTACCCCGTTCCTGCCTTCTCCCCATATCCCTTGACTCCGCTATCATTAAGAGCTCTATCTAACTCTTTCTTGAAAGCATCCAGAGAATTGGCCTCCACTGCTTTCTGAGGCAGAGCATTCCACAGATCCACAACTCTATGGGTGAAAAAGTATTTCCTCTGTTCTAAATGGCCTACCCCTTATTCTCAAATTGTGGCCTCTGGTTCTGGACTCCCCCAACACTGGGAACATATTTCCTGCCTCTGGTGTCTTCAATCCCTTAATAATCTTATATGTTTCAATCAGATCCCCTCTCATCCTTCTAAATTCCAGTGTATACAAGCCCAGTCACTCCAATCTTTCAACATATGGCAGTCCCGCCATCTTGGGAATTAACCTTGTGAACCTCCGCTGCACTCCCTCAATAGCAAGAATATCCTTCCTCAAATTTGGAGACCAAAACTGTGCACAATACTCCAGGTGTGGTCTCACCAGGGCCCTGTACAGCTGCAGAAGGACCTCTTTGCTCTTATACTCAATTCCCCTTGTTATGAATGCCAACATGCCATTAGCTTTCTTCACTGCCTGCTGTACCTGCATGCTTACTTTCACTGACTGATGAACAAGTACACCAAGACCTCGTTGTACTTCCCCTTTTCCTAATTTGACACCATTCAAATAGTAATCTGCCTTCCTGTTCTTGCCACCAAAGTGGATAACCTCACATTTATCCACATTAAACTGCATCTGCCATGCATCTGCCCACTCACCCAACCTGTCCAAGTCATCCTGCATTATCTCAACATCCTCCGCACATTTCACACTGCCACCCAGCTTTGCTAATGTTACTTTTAATCCCTTCATCTAAATCATTAATGTATATTGTAAATAGCTGCGGTCCCAGCACTGAGCCTTGCGCTACCCCACTAGTCACCGCCTGCCATTCTGAAAGGGACCCGTTGATCCCTACTCTTTGTTTCCTATCTGCCAACCAATTTACAATCCATGTCCGTACCCTACCCCCAATACCATGTGCTCTAATTTTGCCCACTAATCTCCCATGTGGGACCTTATCAAAGGCTTTCTGAAGGTCCAGGTACACTACATCCACTGGCCCTCCCTTGTCCATTTTCAGTCACATCCTCAAAAATTTCCAGAAAATTAGTCAAGCATGATTTCCCCTTCGTAAATCCATGCTGACTCTGACTGATCCTGTTACTGCTATCCAAATGTGCCGCTATTTCATCCTTTATAATTGAGTCCAGCACCTTCCCCACCACTGATGTCAGGCTAACTGGTTTATAATTCCCTGTTTTGTCTCTCCCTCCTTTCTTAAAAAGTGGGATAACATTAGCTACCTTCCAGTCCTCGGGAACTGATCCTGAATCTATAGAACATTGGAAAGTAATTACCAATGCGTCCACGATTTCTAGAGCCACCTCCTTAAATACCCTGGGGTGCAGACCATCAGGCCCTGGGAATTTATCAGCCTTCAGTCCCATCAGTCTATCCAACACCATTTTCTGCCTAATGTGAGTCTCCTTCAGTTCCTCCGTTACCCCAGGTCCTCCAGCCACTATTACACCTGGGAGATTGTTTGTGTCTTCCCTAGTGAAGACAAATCCAAAGTACCTGTTCAACTCGTCTGCCATTTCCTTGTTCCCCATAATAAATTCACCCGTTTCTGTCTTCAAGGGCCCAACTTTGGTCTTAACTAATTTTTTCCTCTTCACATACCTAAAGAAGCTTTTACTATCCTCCTTTATATTCTTGGCTAGCTTGCCTTCGTATCTCATCTTCTCTCCCCGTATTGCCTTTTTAGTTTTCCTCTGTTGCTTTTTCAAATTTCCCAGTCCTCTGGCTTCCCGCTCATCTTTGCTATGTTATACCTCCTCTCTTTTATTTTTATACTGTCCTTGACTTCCCTCGTCAGACACGGTCGCCCCTTACTCCCCTTAGGATCTTTCTTCCTCTTTGGAGTGAACTGATCCTGCACCCTCTGTATTATTCCCAGAAATTCGCCCCATTAAGGCTGAATAATTTTTTCTCTCAACCCCATTCTCCTGCTTCTCTCCATTACACAGAACATAGAACATGGAACACTACAGCACAGAAACAGGCCCTTCAGCCCATCTAGTCCTTGCCAAACTATTGATCTGCCTACTCCTAATGACTAGACCCCTCCATACCCCCTCATCCAAGGACCTATCCAAATTTCTGTTAAGTGTCAAAATCGAACCTGCATCTGCTACTTGTGCTGGCAGCACGTTCCACACTCTCACCACTCTCTGAGTGAAGAAACTCCCCCTCATGTTCACCTTAAACATTTCACCTTTCATTCTTAATGCATGAACTTTAGTTCTAGTCTCACCCAACCTCAGTGGAAAAAGCCTGTCGGCATTTACCATGTCTACACCCCTCATAATTTTGTATCCTTCTATCAAATATCCCCTCATTCTCCTACACTCCAGGGAATAAAGTCTATGTTGTGCTAACCTTTTAATCTAACCCTTGCCTCCTCATAGACCACTGCTGGTAGAAGCAGAGTTAACAGGGAACTTTCCAAAAGGGATTAGAGGAAGTCTGCAGAAGGAAATGCTTTTCTGAAGAAGCTCATGTATGACAAGAAGGATAGACTCCTTGTACCATGTAATGTTGACTTCGCTGTTTGGCAGTGCAGTAGCATAGTGGTTAATGTAACACTTTACAGTGTCAACAATCACCGATTGGTGTTCAGTTCCCGCAACTTTCTGTGACGAGTTTGTACCTTCTCCCTGTGACCACATGGGTTTCCTCCAGGTGCCCTGGTTTCCTCCACATTCCAAAGACTTACAGGTTGGGGTTAGTAAGCTTGGGTATGCCATGTTTGTGTGGAAGTGTGGCCACACTTACAGGCTTTCCCCAGCACATCCTTGGACGATGTTTTGGTTGTTGGTGCAAACGATTCATTTCACTGTTTCAAAGTACAATCAACCGTCCTTATCCTGAAAAGTCAGTTCTGTTCTGTTGGACTGGGCAGATGAGATCTACAGTGAGATCCAACTGTTGGCTCTGCAACACTCTGTGGAGAGCGAAGGGCATGACAGGGCACAGAAGTAATCATGGTCATCCACTGCAACCAAGGAAGACCCCAACTCTGACGACGAATCATATCACTGGACCCGAAATCTGAGCTGCCCTGGTATAGTGGCTTTTCCAGCCTAAAAACTCCAGCACAGCTTTCTTGCTATCATCAGATACGATGGACAACCACCACCACGTGACAAATAAAGCTAATCTTTAGACTGTAGCTACCATCTTAATTATGCTTCAACGTAATGTTGCCATGATGAAATTGAGTGTGCCCGGCCTTTTGGTCCGAGAGGACATCATGGGGGTCAGCTGGTCAAACAGGTATTTTCTGTTGGATACGGATCAGTTGTTATATACAGTAAACTGCCCCCTCCCTGTGGAATTTAGATCATCAAGAGTGCCCTGTCTGGCTGTATCATTGTGTGGTACGAAAGCTGCAAGGCATTGGATCACAAGACCCTACAGAGGAGTGAAAACCGCCGAGATGATATGGGGATCTCCTCCCCACTATTTGTGACATTTACCGGAAGTCACAAGACAAGACAAAGGAGCAGAAGTAGGCCATTTGGCCCATCAAGTCTGCTTCGCAGCTCCCCCATGAGCTAAACTATTCACCCATCTAGTTCCAATTTCCGGCTTTTTCCCCATATTCCTTGATACCCTGACCAATTAGATACCTGTCAATCTCCTCCTTAAACACCCTCAATGATCGGGCCTCCACAGCTGTATGTGGCAACGAATTCCACAAATCCACGACCCTCTGGCTAAAAAAAATTTCTCCTCATCTCTGTTTTAACTGGGTACCCTCTAATTCTAAGACTATGGCCTCTTGTCCTGGACTCACCCACCAAGGGAAACAATCTTTCCACATCTACTCTGTCCAACCCTTTCAACATTCGAAATGTTTCTATGAGATCCCCTCTCATTCTTCTATACTCTAATGAATACAATCCAAGAGCCGACAAACGCTCCTCATATGTTAGCCCCTGCATTCCAGGAATCATCCTTGTAAATCTTCTCTGAACTCTTTCCAACATCAGTACATCCTTTCTATGATAGGGGGTCCAAAACTGCACACAGTATTCCAAATGAGGTCTCACTAATGCCCCATAGAGCCTCATCAACACCTCCTTACTCTTATACACTATTCCTCTTGAAATGAATGCCAACATAGCATTCGCTTTCCTTACCGCCAACACCGCCGAGTGTTGCAGACAAAAGGCCTGAGACATTTTTGAGGACCCCTACCACTCACGTCACAATTTCTTTCACCCACTATTGTCAGGAAGGAGATACAAAAGCATCAGGACTAGGACTGCCCGACTAGGTAACAGCTTCTTCCCTCAGGCTGTGAGTCTAATGAATACCCTGCCACCACTGAGGTCTCGACACGAGGACAGCGAGCTATTTACTGTTTCCCTGTGCTGCACAAGACATGCATTTGGAAATACATTTATTAACTTATCTATGGTAATATTTTGTTTTATGTGCTGTGTGTGATACCTGCTTTATGGGTACACCGTGGTCCAGAGGAACGTTGTTTCATTGGGTTGTATATATGTATTGTGGGTGACCGTGGTCCAGAGGAACGTTGTTTCATTGGGTTGTATATATGTATTGTGGGTGACCGTGGTCCAGAGGAACGTTGTTTCGTTGGGTTGTATATATTAATTGTGGGTGACCGTGGTCCAGAGGAACGTTGTTTCGTTGGGTTGTATATATGTATTGTGGGTGACCGTGGTCAGAGGAATGTTGTTTCGTTTGGTTGTATATATGTATTGTGGGTGACGGTGGTCCAGAGGAACGTTGTTTCATTGGGTTGTATATATGTACTGTGGGTGACCGTGGTCCAGAGGAACGTTGTTTCGTTGGGTTGTATATATGTACTGTGGGTGACGGTGGTCCAGAGGAACGTTGTTTGGTTGGGTTGTATATATGTATTGTGGGTGACGGTGGTCCAGAGGAACGTTGTTTCATTGGGTTGTATATATGTATTGTGGGTGACGGTGGTCCAGAGGAACGTTGTTTCGTTGGGTTGTATATATGTATTGTGGGTGACGGTGGTCCAGAGGAACGTTGTTTGGTTGGGTTGTATATATGTACTGTGGGTGACGGTGGTCCAGAGGAACATTGGATTGTATATATGTATTGTGGGTGACGGTGGTCCAGAGGAACGTTAGATTGTATATATGTATTGTGGGTGACCGTGGTCCAGAGGAACGTTGTTTGGTTGGGTTGTATATATGTACTGTGGGTGACGGTGGTCCAGAGGAACGTTGGGTTGTATATATGTACTGTGGGTGACGGTGGTCCAGAGGAATGTTGGGTTGTATATATGTACTGTGGGTGACGGTGGTCCAGAGGAACGTTGGATTGTATATATGTACTGTGGGTGACGGTGGTCCAGAGGAACGTTGGATTGTATATATGTACTGTGGGTGACGGTGGTCCAGAGGAACGTTGGATTGTATATATGTACTGTGGGTGACAGTGGTCCAGAGGAACGTTGGATTGTATATATGTACTGTGGGTGACGGTGGTCCAGAGGAACGTTGGTTTGTATATATGTATTGTGGGTGACGGTGGTCCAGAGGAACGTTGGGTTGTATATATGTACTGTGGGTGATGGTGGTCCAGAGGAACGTTGGGTTGTATATATGTACTGTGGGTGACGGTGGTCCAGAGGAACGTTGGGTTGTATATATGTACTGTGGGTGACGGTGGTCCAGAGGAACGTTGTTTGGTTGGGTTGTATATATGTACTGTGGGTGCCGGTGGTCCAGAGGAACGTTGGGTTGTATATATGTACTGTGGGTGACGGTGGTCCAGAGGAACGTTGGGTTGTATATATGTACTGTGGGTGACGGTGGTCCAGAGGAACGTTGGGTTGTATATATGTACTGTGGGTGACGGTGGTCCAGAGGAACGTTGGTTTGTATATATGTACTGTGGGTGACGGTGGTCCAGAGGAACGTTGGGTTGTATATATGTACTGTGGGTGACGGTGGTCCAGAGGAACGTTGGGTTGTATATATGTACTGTGGGTGACGGTGGTCCAGAGGAACGTTGGGTTGTATATATGTACTGTGGGTGACGGTGGTCCAGAGGAACGTTGGGTTGTATATATGTACTGTGGGTGACGGTGGTCCAGAGGGACGTTGGGTTGTATATATGTACTGTGGGTGACGGTGGTCCAGAGGGACGTTGGGTTGTATATATATACTGTGGGTGTCGGTGGTCCAGAGGAACGTTGGGTTGTATATATGTACTGTGGGTGACGGTGGTCCAGAGGAACGTTGGGTTGTATATATGTACTGTGGGTGACGGTGGTCCAGAGGAACGTTGGGTTGTATATATGTACTGTCAGATGACATAAACTTGAACTTGAAAGCTCCACAATGAATAGTCACTGGGGACAGATTCCAAACATGGATAAAGAATTTCAAGGATTCTGCATTTGGATCACGTTGCCCTAGTGACTGTCAGCTTTTAAAAATTCAACATTCAAGAGATTCAAGATTGTTTAATGTCATTTCCTGTACACAAGTGTAAACGAGAGTGAAATAGATGTTACTCCAGATCCGACGCAGCACAAAACAAACACGATAAGATAAAGAACACAATAATAAAAACACACAATAAATATAAATACATGAGATAGCTTTTTTACAGATTGACTGTCTGTCCATAAAGTGAGCTAGGCACAGGGGTGTCTGTACTTAACGTACTTATTGGTGGTTGGGGGTGTGGAGGGTGGGTTTGTGGGTGGAGGTGTTGATCAGCCTCACTGCTTGGGGAAAGGAACTGTTTTTGAGTCTGGTGGTCCTGGTGTGGATGCTGCGTAGCCTTTCCCTGATGGGAGTGGGACAAACAGTCCTTGAACAGGGTGGGTGGGATCCTTCATGATGTCACCGGCCCTTTTCCGGCAGCTTTCTGTATATAGAACAGTCAACAAATTTCATGACATATGCCGGTGATATTAAACCTGATTCTGGTATGTCCTTGACGGACTAATTAGGAATTCTTTGGAATGATTCTTAATTCTTCGGAGAAATTAGGAATGTAGAGACTCACGGTGGTGGGGGGAAGCTGTTCTTCAGCCTCTGGGCTCAGTCTTTGCTTCACATCCACCTCCTGGGACCGTGATCCACCCACGCTATTCCTTGTGGTTAAAAAAAAAACAGTAACAAAATAAATTACCCGAGTTGGCAGGAGAATTCTGAGAGCAACCAGCTTCCTGTAATCGGTCAGTCTTCACTCACTGGGACATTCACTTTAAGGTTAGGGAACTGGTCCTGAATCCCATCCAAGAGAACCAAGCCAATAATTAAAGCCCTCACACCCAACATGGTACTGAGCGAGGGCAGCAGGGCATTGTAGTCAGGATCACACTTTAAACTGTGTCCCTGAGATCAGACCATAAGACATAGGAGCAGAATGAGGCCATTCAGCCCATCAAGACTAATCAGCCATTCCAACATGACTGATTTATTATCCTTCTCAACCCCATTCCCCTGCCTGCTTCACGTAACCTTTGATGCTCTGACTAATCAAGAATTTATCCATAAGACCATAAGACATTGGAGCAGAATTAGGCCTTCCAGCCATATAACAATTACAACACAGAAACAGGCCACCTCGGCTCTTCTAGTTCGCGCCGAACGCTACTCTCACCTAGTCCCATCTACCTGCACTCAGCCCGTAACCGTCCATTCCTTTCCTGTCCGTATACCTATCCAATTTTTTTTTTAAACAACATCAAACCTGCCTCTATCACTTCTGCTGGAAGCTTGTTCCACACAGCTACCACTCTCTGAGTAAAGTTCCCCCTTGTGTTACCCCTAAACTTTTGCCCCTTAACTCTCAACTCATGTCCTCTTGTTTGAATCTCCCCCACTCTCAATGGAAAAAGCCTATCCACGTCAACTCTATCTATCCTCCTCATAATTTTAAATACCTCTATGAAGTCCCCCGCAACCTTCTACGCTCCAAAGAATAAAGACTCAACTTGTTCAACCTTTCTCTGTAACATCCTTCGAGACTGCTCTGACATTTGATTATGGCTGACCCACATCCCTTTCAACCCCATTCTCCTCAAACCCATCTTCCTGAACCCCATTCTCCTCAACCACATTCTCCTCAACCCCATCTTCCTGAACCCCATTCTCCTCAACCCCATCCTCCTCAACCCCATTCTCCTGAACCCCATTCTCAACCCCATCCTCCTGAACCCCATCCTCTTCAACCCCATCCTCCTGAACCCCATCCTCCTCAACCCCATTCTCCTGAACCCCATCCTCCTCAACCCCACCCTCCTCAACTCCATCCTCCTCAACTCCATCCTCCTCAACCCCATTCTCCTCAACTCCATCCTCCTCAACCCCATTCTCCTGAACCCCATTCTCCTGAAACCCATTCTCCTCAACCCCATCCTCCTGAACCCCATCCTCCTCAACCCGATCCTCCTCAACCCCATCTTCCTGAACCCCATTCTCCTGAACCCCACCCTCCTCAACCCCATTCTCCTGAACCCCATTTTTCTGAATGACCTGACCTCCACGGCCACCAGTGGCAATGAATTCTACAGATTCATCACCTACTGGCTAAAGAAATCCCTCCTCATCTCTGATCTAAATGGATGTCCCTCTATTCCGAGATTGTGTTCTCTGGTCCTAGACTCTCCCACCACAGGAAACATTCTCTCCACATCCACTCTCTTAAGCTCTTTCAACATTCTGTAGGTTTCAATGAGATTCCCCTCATTCTTCTAAACTCTAGTGAGTACAGGCCCATCAAACATAGAACCACAGAATCATAGAACACTACAGCACAGAAAACAGGCCATTCAGCCC
Source organism: Mobula birostris (assembly GCF_030028105.1). Classification (NCBI taxonomy): domain Eukaryota; kingdom Metazoa; phylum Chordata; class Chondrichthyes; order Myliobatiformes; family Myliobatidae; genus Mobula; species Mobula birostris. Next base: position 114,611,283 of record NC_092380.1, on the reverse strand, counting down.
TTCTAGTCTGTGCCAAAACATTATTCCATTAGTCCCATTAACCTGCATCCAGTCCATAACCCTCCAGGCCTCTCCCATCCATGTATCTATCCAATTTGTTCTTAAAACTTAAGAGTGAGCCCACATTTACCACATCAGATGGCAGCTCGTTCCACACTCCCACCACTCTCTGAGTGAAGTTCTGCCTAATGTTCCCCCTAAACCTTTCCCTTTTCACCCTAAAGCCATGTCCTCTCGTACTTATCTCTCCTAATTGAAGTGGAAAGAGCCTATTCACATTTACTCTGTCTATACCCCTCATAATTTTGTAAATCTCTATCAAATCTCCCCCTCATTCTTCTACGCTCCAACGAATAAAGTTCTAACCTGTTCAATCTTTCCCCGTAACTCAACTCCTGAAGACTCGGCAACATCCTGGTAAATCTTCTCTGCACGCTTTCAATCTTACTGATATCCTTCCTATAGTTAGGAGACCAGAACTGTACACAATACTCCAAATTTGGCCTCACCAATGTCTTATACAACCTCCCCATAACATCCCAACTCCTATACTCAATACTTTGATTTATGAATGCCAGGATGCCAAAAGCCTTCTTTACAACCCCCGTCTACCTGCGACAGACCCCCTGCTTCCTCAACACTACCTGCCCCTCCATCTATATTCATACCATCTGCAAACTTGGCCACAAAGCCATCAAATCATTGACATACAGTGTAAAGAGAAGTGGTCCCAACACAGTCCCCTGTGGAACACTGGCAATCAAACAGAAAAGGCTCCTTTTATTTCCAACTCTTCGCCTCCTGCCAATCAGCCACTGCTTTATCCATGCTAGAATCCTTCCTGTTATACCATGCGCGCATAGCTTGTTAAGCAGCCTCGTGTGGCACCTTGTCAAAGGCCTTCTGAAAATCCAAGTGTACAACATCCACCGATTCTCTTTCGTCTATCCTGCTTGTTATTTTATCAAAAAATTCCAACAGATTTATCAGGCAAGATTTTCCCTTAAGGAAGCAATGCTGACTTTGGCCTATTTTGTAATGTGCCTCCAAGTACTCCAAAATCACAGCCTGAAGAATTGACTCCAACATCCTCCCAACCACTGAAGTCAGGCTAACAGGCCTATAACTTCCTTTCTTCTGCCTCCCTCCCTGTTTGAAGAGTGGAGTAACATTTGCAATTTTCCAGTACTCCAAGATTTATTGATTCTTGAAAGATCATTACTAATGCCTCCGCAATCTCTTCAGCAACCTCTCAGACATCCCACCTCTCCCGGAAGTTCCGGGAGTCCCCCACATATGAATAGTGGCTCCCTGATGCCTGCAAATTATATACAATATCACGGAAATCAATTTTTTTGAGAGTGAGCGAGCGAGAGAGCGCGAGAGCAAGCAAGCGAGTGAGAGAGAAAGCAAAAGAGAAAGCGTGAGAGCGACCACGAGAGGGAGAGAGGGCGACAGGGAGCTATGGCAGAGTGTTCCAAAAAAAGAAAATATAAAACATACATCACCCCAGACTACCCTAAAGTGTACCCCTGCCTAATAAGGGTCAAAAATAATGACAGTGTTGCTCGCTGCACTGTTTGCAACAGTGACCTTTCTATTGCCCATGGTGGGTTAAACTGTAAAAGACATGTTGAGGTGAGTTTAACAGGTGTCATTCGTTCATTAGCATAGCTAACGTTATTTAAACTAGCTGGCCGGCTGCTGAGGAGCTACTCTATTGCAGACATCCCACCTCTCCCGGAAGTCTCCTGCAAATTGATGGTGCTACCTCCCTGAAATAAGTTTTTGTAGGGTGGGATGTCTGACCTCTTTTAGAACCCTGAGGTGTAGTCCATCAGGTCCAGGTAACTTATTTACCCTCTAGCCTTTCAGTTTCCCAGCATCATCTCCCTAGTAATAGCAAAAGTAGTCTCTTCTGCCTCTTGATACTTTCAAACTTCCGGCATACTGCTAGTGTCTTCCACAGTGAAGGTTGATGCAGTCCAGGCAGCATCTATGGTAAAGAGTATTGTCGACGTTTCGGCCCGAGACCCTTCAGCAGGATTGGAGAAAGAAAGCTGAAGAGTAGATTTAAAAGGTGGGGGAGGGGAGAGAGAAACACCAGGTGATAGGGGAAACCTGGGGGGGGGGGAATGAAGTAAAGAGCTGGGAAGCTGATTGGTGAAAGAGACAGAAGGTTATGGAAGAAAGGAAAGGGGAGGAGCATAAGAACTGAAGAACGCAAGAACATAAGAAATAGGAGCAGGAGTAGGCCGTCTAACCCGTCGAGCCTGCTCCACCGTTCATTTCTGGCCATGGACACATCTCCACCTACCTGCCTTTTCCCCATAACCCTTATTTCCCCTAATACGCAAAAAATCTATCCAACCTTCCTCACCAGAGGAAGGTGAGGAGAAAAGGTGAGAGACGGAAAAGGGGATGGGAAATGTTGAAGGGTGGGGAGCATTCTTGGAAGCTTGAGGAATCAATGTTCATGCCATCAGGTTGGAGGCTACCCAGACGGAATATAAGGTGTTGTTCCTCCAACCTGAGTGTGGCCTCATCATGACAGTAGAGGAGGCCATGGATTGACATATCAGAATGGGAATGGGAAGTGGAATTAAAATGGGTGGCCACTGGGAGATCCCACTTTTTCTGGCAGACAGAGCATAGCTGCTCGGTGACGCGGCCTCCCAATCTACATCAGGTCTTACCAATATACAGGAGGCCACACCGGGAGCACCGAACACAGTAAATGACCCCAACAGACTCACAGGTGAAGTGTTGCCTCACCTGGAAGGACTGTTTAGGGCCCTGAATAGTAGTGAGGGAGGAGTTGTTAGGGGTAGGTGTAGCACATGTTCTGCTTGCAAGGATAAGTTGCAGGAGGGAGATCAGTCGGTTGGGGGGGGGAATGAATGGACAAGGGAGTCGTGTAGGGAGCAATCCCTGCGGAAAGCAGAAAGTTGAGGGGAGGGAAGGATGTGTTGGTGGTGGGATCCTGTTGGAGATGGTGGAAGCTTCAGAGAATTATGTGCTGGATGCGGAGGCTGGTGGGGTGGTAGGTGAGGACAAGAGGAATCCTAACTCTGGTGGGGTGACAGGACGATGGGGTAAGAGTAGATGTGTGTGAAATGGAAGAGACGTGGTTGAGGGCAGCATTGATGGTGGAGGAAGGGAAGGCCCTTTCTTTGAAAAAGGAGGACATCTCCTTCGTTCTAGAATGAGAAGCTTCGTCATGAGAGCAGATGTGGTGGAGACAGAGAGATTGAGAGAAGAGGATAGCATTTTTACAAGTAACTAGGTGGGAAGAGGTATAGTCCAGGAAGCTCTGAGAGTCTGTGAGTTTATAATTGACATCATTGTTTAAGTTGTCTCCAGAGATACAGACAGTGAGATTGGGAAAGGGGAGGGAGGTGGCAGAAATAGAGCAGGTAAATTTGAGGGCAGGGTGGAAGGTGGAGGCAAGGTGAATGAAATCAACGAGTTCAGCACCAATGAAGTCATTGATGTAGCATGGGAAAAGTGTGGGACGGTCACCATTGTAGGCTTGGAACATAGACTGTTCCATGTAGCCGACAAACAGGCAGGTACAGCTGGGACCCACGCGAGGACCCATGGGTGTGATGCTTAACACTTATTCTGTTTGAACGCCATTTCCTTTCCCCAATTACTATCTCTCCAGCACTATTTTCCAGCGGTCCAATATCTACTCTCACCTCTCTTTCACTCTTTGTATATATGAAAAAAATGTTGGTATAATTTTTGATATTATTGGCCAGCTTACCTTCTATTCCATCTTTAACCCCTCCTTATGGTTTTTTAAGATAAGATCAAGGTTTATTTATCCCGAAGGAAATTATTACTGCAAGATTGCGCAGTCAGAAATATATATTTTAAAATACAAAATGTAAGCATTGAGGTACAAAAAAGAATACAAAATGTGCACTAAAAAGTAATAGTGTAAAATACAGATGTGCAATGAAACCATATGCCTATATACTCAAGGAAGAGGAATTGTAGAGTCTTATAGCAACAGGGGAAAGGATTTCTTGTGGCATTCAGTGGAGCACCTCGGTGGAATCAGTCTGTTACTAAAGGTGCTCCTCTATTTGTCACGGAGGTGGTGAGAGGGATTGTCCATGATGCTCCATAGCTTCTTCAGCATCCTCCTCTCAGACACAACCACCAGGGAATCCAGTTCCACTCCCAGAACAGAACCAGCCTTCCTGCCGAGCTTATCGATCTTCTTGGTGTCAGCTGCTCTCACCCTGCTGCCCCAGCAGACTACGGCATAGAATAGAATGCTAGCCACCACTGACTTGCAGAATATCTGCAGACGTTGAATGACAGGAGCCTCCTCAGGAAGTACAGTCAACTCTGTCCCTTCTAGTACAGAGCCCCTGTATTTTCAGTCCAGTCCAGTTTATTGTCTAAGTAAGTTCCCAGGTATCTGTAGTCCTAGATGACTTCCACGCCCATTTCCTTGATGGAGATGGGAATGCAGGGTGTTTTCACCTTCCTGAAGTTCACCACCAACTCCTTTGTCTTAGTGATGTTGAGCTGCAGCTGATTCAGCCCACACCACACAACAAAGTTGTCCAGCATTCTTCTGTACTCAGCCTTTTGACCCCGGCTGATACAGCCCACAACTGCCAAATCGCCTGAAAACTGCTGAGGGTGGGTGGCAGGACTCCGAGTTGTATCTAAAGTCCGAGGTGTAGACAGTGAACGGGAAAGGGGGACAGGACAGTCCCCTGAGATACCCCTGTGCTGCTAACCACGGTACCTGATACACGGCTCTGCAATCTCACATACCGTGCCTGTCTGGACAGGTCGTCTGTAATCCAGGACATCAGTAGAGCATCCACCTGCATCTCCGTGAATTTACTTCCTAATAAAGTAGGTCATATGGTGTTAAAAGCACTGGAGAAATCAGAGAACATGATTCTCACAGTGCTGCCTGGCTCATCCAGATGGGTGTAAGCCCATTGAAGCAGGAAGATAACAGCATCCTCGACTCCAATATGTGGTTGGTAAGCAAACTGCAAGGGGTCCAGAGATGGATTTACGATGGCCTGGAGGTGTTTCAGGACCAGTCTTTCTAATGATTTCATAACGTGTGCAGTCACTGGGCATGGTGGGACATGTCTTCTTGGGTACTGGAACTAGGCCCTTTAGTTGCCTTCTGTTGGTTTTTAAAAATTTTGCAATCCATTAACTTTCCATTAATTTTTGATCTATTACGTGGTCTCTCTTTTGTTTTTATTCTTTCTTTTCAAATCTTTTTATTGTTATACAAAAGAAATAATGAGTACATTGAAGTAACAACATTTACAATGTCTCAAAAAAGACATTATCTTAAAGTTTGAAAAAAATTTTGTGATAACAAAAAAAACCTACTAAGCAGAAAAGTGAGAAGAAGAAGAACCCATTAGGTGTACAACCCCGGAGTCGTGCATCATACAAAAAGCTTCTCTTTTGTTTTTATATTGGCTTTGACTTCCCTTATCAGCCATGGTTGTATCATCCTGCTTTTAGAATACTTCCTCTTCTTGTGCCTTCCAAATTGCTCCCAGAAACTCCAGCCATTGTTCTCTGCCAGCATCCCTGCTAGTGTCCCCTTCCAATCAACTTTGGCCAGCTCCTCCCTCAAGCCCTAGCTCACTCAGTTTTTCCTTATATGCCCTTTAAACCAGGCAGCGTCTTGGTAAACATCCTCTGCACCCTCTCCAAATCTTCCACATCTTTCCCAACATGAAAAGACCAGAACTGAACACATACTCTTAGTGTGGTCTAACCAGAGTTTTACAGAGCTGCAACATTATCCTGTGGCTCTTGAACTCATTCCCCTGACTAATGAAGACCAACACACAGTACACCTTCTTAACCATCCCATCAACCCATTGCGGCAACTTTGAGGGACCTATGGACATGGACCCCAAGATCTCTTTGTTTCTATCCACTGTCAGGAATCCTGCCATTAACTCTGCACTCTGCCTTCAAATTCAACCTTTCAAAGTGAATCACTTCACACTTTATCTGCATTGAACTCCATCTGCCACTTGTCAGCCCAGCTCTGCATCCAGTCAATGTCCCAATGAATCCTACATACAACACCAGGGGTTCCCAGCCTAGGCTCCACGGACCCCTTGCTTAGTGGTATTGGGCCGTGGCATAAAGAAGTTGGGAAGCCCTTTTCTGCACTATCCACACAACTCCGCCAACCCGATGCTTACTTCTCTCTAAACATTACTGAGAAACAATGCCAACAGATTCAGAGTGCAGAAAAGATTTAAGACATTGGAGAAAAATTAGACCACTCAGCCCATCGAGTTTCGATTCATTGATCAGGACTGATTTATTCTCCCACTCAACCCCATTCTCCAGCCTTCTCCCCATAAACCTTAATGCCCTGACTAATCAAGAACTCATCAATCTCCATTTTAAATCACCCTATTTACCAGGATGCTGCCTGGACTCGAGGGTCTGAGTGGCAAGAAGAGGTGGTGTGGACTGGGACTTTATTCCCTGGAACGTAGGAGGCTGAGGGGTGATCAGTTGGAGGTAAATAAGATCATGAGGGTCAAAAACAGGGTCAAAGCACATTGTCTTTTTCCCAGGAAGGGGGTGCTCAATACAAGAGAGCATAGGTTTAAAATTAGAGGTGAGAGATTCAACAGGGACATCAGGGGCAGCTTCTTCACTGGCTGAGCACTCTTACTATCCTATACATTAGATTAGATTCAACTTTATTGTCATTGTGCCGAGTACAGATACAAAGCCAATGAAATGCATTTAGCTTCTGACCAGAAATGCAAAGAATAGTGTTATTTACAAAATAACTGTGAATAAAAAAAGTGCTACAGCACACAAATATAAAAGAACTGAGACAGTACAATATGGGTGTAATACTGCTTAGCGCTGTGATGTGAGGTTCAGCAAGGTCACAGCCTCAGGAAAGAAGCTCTTCCTGTGCCTGCTGGTACGGGAGCGGAGGCTCCTGTAGCACCTACCGGATGGGAGGAGAGTAAAATGTCCATGGTTAGGGAGAGATGAACCTTGATAATGCTTTTCGCCCTGCCCAGGCAGCGTTTATGGTAGATGTTCTCAACGGTGGGCAATTGGGTGTCGATAATCCGCTGGGCAATTTTCACCACCCGCTGGAGTGCTTTGCGCTTTGATACTGGACAATTGCCATACCACACTGAGAAGCAGTTGGTGAGTATGCTGTCAATGGTTCAGCGGCAAAAATCCGTCAGTATCCTGGGACAGAGGTGAGCTTTCTTGATGTTGCGCCTTTTTGATCAGGATGGAGGAGCTCAGGGACCAGGTGAGATCCTCAGAAATGTGGACACCAAGGAATTTGAAGCTTGATACATGCTCCACTACAGTTCCGTTGATATACATGGGGACGTGAGTGTGGCTCCTAGCATGCCTGAAGACAACAATGATCTCCTTGGTTTTCTGGGTGTTAAGAGCCAGATTGTTGTCGGCACACCACACGGCCAGCTGCTGGACCTTGTCCCTGTAGGCCATCTCGTCATCCCCTCTGATCAGGCCAACCACCGTGGTGTCGTCTGCAAACTTGATTATGGAGTTAGAACCATGTACAGGAACGCAGTCATAGGTGAAAAGGGAGTACAGAAGAGGGCTCAGCACACAGCCTTGAGGCACGCCAGTGTTCAGGGTGAGAGTGGAGGAGGAGAGGTTGTCTAACTTAACTGATTGGGGTCTGTTAGTCAGAAAGTCCAAGGTCCAATTGCAGAGGGATACACTGATATCAAGCTGGCGAAGTTTGGCGATCAGCTTGGAGGGGATCACAGTATTGAATGCCGAACTAAAGTCAATGAACAGCATTCTGACGTAAGAGTTGGGGCTGTCCAGGTGGGTCAGGGCAGAGTGAAGTGCCATGGAGATGGTGTCCTCTGTTGACTTGTTGATGCGATAGGCAAATTGATGGGGGTCCAGGGTAGAGAGCAGATAGGATTTCAGATGTGATAGAACCAGTCTCTCAAAGCACTTTGCAATGATGGGGGTGAGTGCAATTGGACGGAATACATTTCTAACAAGTCACCTCCTACCCTCCTTCAATAGTCCATAGGTCCATAACATACAGGACCAGAATCAGCCCATCGAGTCTGCTGCACTATTTAATTATGTACTGGGACCTCACCTGCCTGTGGTCTCTGAGTCTTGTCCTCTGGTCAAGTTCTCCTTTGGCGATGAAGGCTTCCCTTCTTCCCCACCGTTTTGGTCCAATGGCTGTTGTCCAAAGCGCTTCTGGGTTCCAAGTGGTTGGTGGCTCCCGGAAAGTTCTAGATTAAGGGCTTCTGTGGAAGATCAGGACAAAAGATTAAATAGCACACACGCAGCGCACCCCCCCCCCCCCAGGTAGTCAGTACGTGCAAAGGACCAGCAAGGCAATGTTCTCCAACCCAATCACCTTCCTAAAGACACCATATCTGGGATTACGCACAAAAAATGCTGGAGGAAATCAGGTCAGGCAGCACCTGTGGAGGGGAATGGAGAGTTGACATTTTGAGGAAACCCTACATCAGGACTGGAGAGGGAGGGTGGCAGATGTCAATAACAGTGGGGGGGGAGGAAGGGGATGAGTAAAGCTGGCAGGTGATAGGTGAGATCAGGTGATGGGGAAGGTGGGTGGTTAGGAGGGGGTGATGAAGTAAAAAGCTGGGAGATGATAGGTGGAGGAGGTAAAGGGCTGAAGAAGAAGGAATCTGATTGGAAAGGACAGTGGACCTTGGACAAGGCAAGGGGGAGGGGAACCAGAGGAAAGTGACAGGCAGCAGAGGAGGAAAGGAAGAGGTGAAGGGGGAACCAGAATGGGAAATGAAAAATGAGAGAACGCGGGAGTGGGGGAGAAATTACCAGAAGGACAAATTGATGTTCATGCCATCACCTTCGACACTACCCAAATGGAATATCAGGTGTTGCTCCTCCAACTTGAATGTGGCCTCCTCTACACCCATTGCATTTGTGGTAAATAGATTTATTGAAATGCTTCCTCAGCGTTACAGCGATCACAGCTATTCGTAATATGCATTGGGAAGTACAGGCGAGCTGAAAGACATTACAGAAATTCAGGTTGTGCTTTCCTTACCGAGCAGAGATGAGTACTGCCCTGATCTACCATCGTTGCACCATCCACTGTGGGTAGAGAGCCACTGGTGATGTAGTAGTTCAAAGATCTCCTGGGACTGAGGCAGCACATCTGTTTCCTGCTTCTGCATCACAAGAAAAGAGTTGGTCGTAAGCTCTATTTCAAACTAAAGTTCTTTGTGTAACCTGGGAACATGGAACATAGAATATTCCAGCACAGTACAGGCCCTTCAGCCCACAATGCTGTGCTGACCTTTTAACCTACTCCAAGATCAATCAGACCCTTCGCTTCTATATGGCTCCCTATTTTTCTATCATTTTTACCTGTCTCAGAGTTTCTTAACTGTCTCTACCACCACTCCTGGCAGGGTGTGCCACACACCCATCACTCTCTGTGTAAAAAAACCTACCTCTGACATTCCGCCAAAACTTTCCTCCAATCACCTTAAAACGATGTCCCCTTGTATTAGACATTCACACCCTGGGAAAAATTCTCTGGCTGTCCACCCAATCTATGCCTCTTATCTTGTACACCTCTATTGTCACCTCTCATCCTCCTTCACTCCAAAGAGAAACGCCCTAACTCACTCAACCTCTCCTGATAAGCCATGCCCTCTAGTCCAGGCAGCATCCTGGAAAATCTCCTCTGCACCCTCTCTAAAGCTTCCACATCCTTCCTATACTGAGAGGAGCAGAATGAAAACACTATATCACAAGTATGGTTTAACCAGGGTTTTATAGAGCTGCAAGAATTCTGTTCGAGAGGAGGTCTAACTACATGAGAATCACCTCTGCTTGCCATAGAGAACGGGCGATACCTGTGGAAGAAGAAACTGGACAACCAAAAGGCCCAGCCACCACTTGCTCTTGCCCACACTGCTGCAGAATATGTGGATCCTGGATCGGTCTCTGTAGCCACTCGAGGACCCGCCAACAGACAACCCCTTAGGAGATCATCATAGTCGACTCGATCGCATTACTACTGCAGCTTCAGCAGTATCTCAGAGTACTTGAACTGAATCCCCTGACTATAGAGGGCCAGCACACCATATGCCTTCTTGAACACAGGAGATCCTGCTGGTGCTGGAAATCAGAGCAACACAGACAAGCAAAATGCTGGAGGAGCTCAGCAGGTCAGGTAGCATCTATGGAGATGGATAAACAGTCAGTGTTTCGGATTGAGACCCGTCATCAGGACTGGGAAGGCAGGGGAAAGATGCCCGAATCAGAAGGTGGGGGAAGAGGGAGGAGGGCAAGCTGGAAGATGATTGGTGAAGTCGGTAAATGGGGGAGGGGGAATGAAGTAAGAAGCTGGCAGATGGTTGGTGGAAAAGGTAAATGGGGGAGGGGGAATGAAGTAAGAAGCTGGGAGATGGTTGGTGGAAAAGGTAAATGGGGGAGGGGGAATGAAGTAAGAAGCTGGGAGATGGTTGGTGGAAAAGGTAAAGGGCTGGTGAAGAAGGAATCTCTCAGAGGAAAGTGGGCCACGGGAGAAAGGGAAGGAGGAGCATCGGGGGGAAGTGACTGGCAAGTGAGGAGAAGAGATAAGAAGGTGCCAAAGTGGGGAATTGAAGAAGAGGGAAGGGGGAGGGGGAATAATTACTAAAATTTGGAGAAATCAATGTTCGGGCCATCAGTGTGGAGGCTATCGAGACGGAATTTGAAGTGTTGCTCCTCCACCCTGAGAGTGGTCTCATTGTGGCAGAAGAGGCCATGGATCAACATGTCCGAATGGGAATGGGGATTGGAATTAGAATGGTTGGCCACCGGGAAATCCTGCTTTTTTTGTGGATGAAGCGGACCTTCGTATTCGTTCCAGCAATATTCGTGGGTGTTGTGTGGAGCATGGATTGGCAAGAAGCAGGACCTGCCCTCCGCCACAAACCAGCCGACGCCAACTAAATCCATGGCAGCAATACCTCTGCCACACACAGGAGGGTGAGCCCTGCCACTGGACGGAAGGAACCTGAAGACTCACACTCACTGTTTCAGGAACAGCTTCTTCCCCTCCACCATCAGATTTCTGAATGGACAGTGAACCCATGATCACTACCTCACTGTTTTCTTCTTTCTTTTGCTCTCTTTTTGCTCTACTTATTTAATTTGTAGATATACTTTGTATTGTAATTTATCATTTTTATTAAGTATTGCACTGTACTGCTTCCACAAATCAACATATTTTGCAGCATATGCCAGTGATATTGAACCTGATTCTGATTCTTTGGGAGTAACCCTCCCTTTGGCAGAAAGTGGAGCAGTGTCCTCAAGGTTCCACTTCTCTCTTCTTCAGTTTCCCACTCTGACCCCTCTTACATCTTACCTCTTCTCCTCACCTGCCCATCACCTCCCCCTGGGTCTTCTCCTCCTTCCCTTTCTCCCATGGTCCACTCTCCTCTCTCTTATCAGATTCCTTCCTCTCCAGCCCTTTACCATTTCCATCTATCACCTCCCAGCTTCTTCCATCATCCCCCTCCCCCTCCGTAGATGCTGCCTGGCCTGCTGAGTTCCTCCAACATTGTGTTTGTGTTGCTCTGGATTTCCAGCATCTGCAGATCTCCTGTGTTTAGGGAAGGGGCTTGTTATATTGTTGTTGTTCTGCTGAACATGGTAGACATGTTATGTTGGCGCCGGAATGTGTGACAGCAAATTCACAGGTCAAGATTCAAAGATTTAAGATTAAAAGTACATTTAATTTCAAAGAATGCTCAAATTATATAGCCTTGATATTTGTCTGTTTACAGACACCCACAAAGTAAGAATTCAATTAAAAAAGAAAGACCAACAACCAAGGCACAGAGAAAGAGAAAAAAAAACACAAATCATGCAACAGTAGAAGTGAGACAACCAGACTGAATCTTAAGATCCAAATCCTTGGAGCAGTCCAGAGTAGACCCGAAACCTCAGTCTCAGCTCATCATATCATCAGGGCAAATTGCTGCGAAGCTTGCAGACACGAAGCACGGCAGCCGGGCCGGCCTCATAGTGTGAAATCAGCCCGCGCCTCGCCACCAGACCCAACACCCTGCCTTTCCAGTCTATCTGGGCCAGCGTTCAAATTGTGCAAACAGTGGATTGTGCCTCGCATTAGGACCCGGACAGCAAAATGCCCTGGGCCTACACCACGTCACCCAGCCTGAAGCCATTCTCAACCTCTCCAATTCACCTCAGCACTTAGAGCGATCCAACCTTGCGCCTGGGTTAGTTGGACAGACATGAAATCTCCTCTGCCTCAACTCCTCCTCTCCGAATCTTTCACTCCAACTCCATCTGCTCCAATTTTGCATCGTACCAGCACAGCTCATTCCTCGAGTTCACTTTGCCTTTGCTCACCTCTTCATTGTTTTCGTGATAGTCGACCACTATTTACATCCCAAAAGTGTTACTAATGATGTTTTTAGTCAGATTCCTTGCCTTTTGAACGAGCAGTAAGCTGTCACATCACATCTGTAGCATCATCTTAAACTGGAAGTTTAAGGTGTGTGGTTGTTAATGGAAACAACACATTTTATTGTATGCTTCGGTGTACATGTGATAAATAAATAAATACATCTGAATCTGAGTTTTACAAGCTAATAGATCTATCCCTAAGATAGTGTCTTTAAGATTGTCACAAACCCAGATATGTACAGTAATACTCATGTAGCCTGACCAAAGTTTTATAGAGCATTCAGAATACTCTGGGTTTATGTGAATATGACAGATATTAATTCAAACAAGAATCAGTCTTCAGTTCACTTTATAAATGTAAATAAGTTCAGGAAGTTTGCAATTAGTCTTCAATTTTTACTGTAAATTGAAGTAAAACTGTCCCACAGTCTAAGAGATATGGTTTGCAAAATGGTGACCCTGAGACGTTCATATATACTGTACATCCGCGAAACCCTAAAACAAAATGGGGTTGCATCAAACTAGGTAACATAGGCTAAACTATTTGCACCATTGTGACTTGAGTTCAAGTTAGAAGACCAGAATGGTGATGTCACTTAGCAGGCCCAACGTGGACACAGGTATAGATGCAACCAGCAGCTGATCTGTCATGTACTCTGATGGCTGGTTCTCCGTCTTCAATAACTTTTTGTGTGCTCAGCATATTTGTCTATTCAGGACTATTTCTGTAGACCTGACAACATGACTTCTAGCTCTCTGTTCTCAGAATCTTTTAGAATGTCTGTGCTAATTGTTTTGCTTTCAACAAAGGCAGTTAAACTTTCAGAGGTGACTTATCACTCACAATGTGCTTCCACTATGCATCTCAAAGGAACCATTTGTCAGCCAAAGTACTGAAGTAAACAATGTCGATGAAACTGCGTAGAATCAGCTATTGATCTTGTGGGTACTTACATGTGACGTACTTTTGAGTTTGAGGGACTCTGCCGCAAGTCTGTCCATGAGAATGCTTGCTCGTGGTGATGGATAAAAACTTCGATATCACCAGCTTCAGTGTCTCTCCAGTGACGTCAATCACAGTCACAACAGAGCAGCAACATAACCTCATGCTCCTGAACTCAATCCCCCGACTAATGAAGGACAACACTCACAGGCCTTCTTAATCATCCTGATAACCTACTTAGATAATCTGAAGGATCTGAGCACTTGGACCCCAAGAGCCCTCTGTTCTTCCATACTGTTAAAAATAATTTCTATCCTGGGGAATGGATTCTGACTGTTTACCTTATCTGTGTCTTTCATAATTATAAAAACTTTTATCATGTCTCCCCTCTCCCACTCCAAGGAGAATAACCAAAATCTGTCCAACCTCTCCATATAGCTCATGCTCTCTAATCCAGGCAACATCCTATTGAATCTCTTCTGCGCCCTCTCTACGCCCTCCCTGATATGGGGTAACCAGAACTGCACAAGATAGTCCAAGTGAGGGCTAGCTAAAGCGGGGGTTCAGCAAGCCAGGCAGCACCTATGGAAAAGAGCACAGTCGATCTTTCGGTCCAAGGCTCTTCAGCAGGACTGGAGAGAAAAAAGCTGAGAAGTAGATTTAAAAGGTGGGGGAGGGGATGGAGAAACATAAGGTGGTGGGTGAAACCGGGAGGGGGAAGGATGAGGTAAAGAGCTGGGAAGTTGATTGGTGAAAGAGATACAGGGCCTGAGAAGGGGAAGTCTTATAGAAGAGGACAGGGGGCCATGGAAGAAAGAAAGGGGGGGGGAGGAGAACCAGAGGGAGGAGAATATAAAGTGTTGTTCCTTCAACCTAAGTGTGGCCTCATCACAACAGTGGAGGAGGCCATGGATGGACACATCGGAATGGTAATGGGAAGTGGAATTAAAATGGGTGGCCACTGGGAGATCCCGCTTGACTGAGCCTTGGTCCGAAATAGCAACCATACTCTTTTCCATAGATGCTGCCTGGCCTGCTGAGTTCCTCCAGCATTTTGTGTGTGTTGCTTGGATTTCCAGCATCTGCAGACTTTCTGTTTGTGATTGGATTATAAAAAGCAGGATCTCCCAGTGCCACCCACCTTATTTCCACTTCCCACTCCCATTCCAATATGTCAATCCATGGCCTCCTCTACTGCCATGATGAGGTCACACTCGGTTTGGAGGAATAACACCTTGTATTCTGCCTGGGTAGCCTCCAATCTGATGGCATGAACATTGATTTCTTGAACTTCCTACAGTGCCCCCACTTCATCATTCCCCATTCACTTTTCCCTCTCTCACCTTAACTCCTGGCCTGCCCATCGCTTCCCTCTGGAGCTCCTTCCCTCCCCTTTTCTTTCTTCCATGGCCTTCTGTCCTCTTCTATCAGACTCTCCCTTCTCCAGCCCTGTGTCTCCTTCACAATCAACTTCCCAGCTCTTTACTTCACCCCTCCCCCTTCAGGTTTCACCCATCACCTTGTGTTTCTCTCTCCCCTACCCCACCCTTTTAAATCTACTCCTCAGCTTTTTTTCTCCTGTCCTGCCAAAGGGTCTCAGCCCGAAACATCGACTGTTTACTCTTTTTCATGGATGCTGCCTGGCCTGCTGAGCTCCTCCAGCATTTTGTGTGTGTTGCTCAGATTTCCAGCATCTGCAGATTTGCTCTTGTTTGTAAAGCAGGGATTCGCAACCCTTTTATGCCGTGGACCTTTACCAATAACGGAGGAGTCTGAGGACCCCAGTTGAGAACCCCTGGGCTAAAAATTCTATTCAGTTACAGCAAGGCTTCTGTATTCTTGCACTTAACACCCCAGCTCTTTACTTCACCCCCTCCCCCTCCCGGTTTCACCTATCACCTACAACCTTGTACTTCTTCCTCCCCTCCCCCCACCCTATTACTCAGACTCCTCATCTATTTTTCTCCAGTCCTGATGAAGGGTCTTGGCCCGAAACGTCGACTGTTTATTCATTTCCATAGATGCTGCCTGGCCTGCTCAGTTCCTCCAGCGTTTTGTGTGTCTTGCTCGGAATCTCTCCAAGGTTCTTGTTTAGTAACGGCAGAAGGGAAGAGAAAGGGATAATACACAAGTCGTGATGGAATGGCAGAGAAGACTCAATAGGGTGAATGGCCTAATTCTGCTCCTGTGCCTTACGGTCTTGTGGGGCCCGTGCTGGAAACGGAATATTGAAATTGTTGCACAGCAGTTACCAAGACACTACAACACCAGCAACCTGGTTCAACTCCCACCATGGTCTGTAAGGAGTTGTACGTTCTCCCTGTGACCGCGTGGGTTTCCTCCAGGTGCTCCGGTTTCCTCCCACAGCCCAAAGACGAATGGGCTAGCAGGTAGCAGATTAATTGATTGGGTGTGTGTAACTGGGGCCTGATACCGTACTGTATCTCAAAGTAAACAAAATGAATAATAAGATTCAGGTCTTTGCCTGCCTACATTACATACAGACAACCCAAAGGGGACACCCAATCAGATGTGAGGCAGGGATTAGATTAAATTAGATTAGATTAGATTAGCTTTATTTGTCACACGTACATCAAAACTACAGTGAAATGCATCATTTGTGTCAACAACCAACACAGTTCGAGGATGTGCTGGGGCAGCCTACGAGTGTCACCACACCTCCAGCACCAACATAGTGTGCCCACAACTTACTATCCCTAACCTGTGGTGGCATCCGTTAGTCTCGCGAGACCATGGATCTGTGCCTGGAAAGTCTTGCTTCAGTCTGTGTTAGAGCAGCATCTGTTGTGGCTGTGGAGGCCCACACGGGAGTGACAGTCTTGGCTGCAGTGACTGCACTTGAAGGCGCTGTCCTCCAGTGTTGCCTTGGTGCTGTTTTTCCAATGAGTGCGCTTTTCTTCAGCAGCAAGCCTCAGCTTCTCTTCTCCTCTTTATAGACCTCTGCGTAGTTCCAGCCTCCAGTGAGAGCGATCGCTTGCGATGTCCTCCCACCTCTTGACGTTCATGTTCAGTGACTTCATGTCTCTCTTGCAAACGTCTTTGAAACGAAGATGGGGCCGCCCTTGTGCTCTCTTGCCGGAGGCCAGTTCCCCGTGCAGCAGGTCTTTCGGGATCCTTCCATCTGACATGCGGTGTACGTGGCCCAGCCAGCGGAGACGGCGTTGTTGGAGCAGGGTGAAGAGGCTGGGTATTTGAGCGCGGGCCAGGACCTCATTGTTGGTGACTCGGTCAGTCCACGTGATGTCCAGGATGCGTCTCAGGCTGTGAAGGTGGAAGGCGTTGAGACGCCGCTCTTGTCTGTAGTACAGGCTCCAGGTCTCGCTGCCGTAAAGCAGTGTGCTGAGGACGCAGGCCCTGTAGACTGCAACTTTGGTGTGCGTCGTCAGCTTTCTGTTCTCCCAGACTCTCTTTGTCAACCTGGTGAATGTTGAGGTTGCTTGTCCGATCCATCTGTTGATCTCGGGGTCTAGGGAGAGGCTGTCCGTGATGGTGGAGCCAAGGTATGTAAACTCGTGAACTACCTCCAGCTCGTAGTCGTTGATGGTAATGGCAGGGGGATGCTCAACGCCTTGGCCCATCACGTTGACAAGCTCCCACTATCTGAACCTGTACATCACTGGAATGTGGGAGGAAACCCACGTGGTCACAGGGAGGTGGTACACACAGCAGCAGGAACTGTACCTCCAATCGCTGGCATTGTAAGGATATACGCTAACTACCACACCGCTATGCTGCCCCTCAGATAGATGTGTTTGCATCCATCACTGCAGTGCCCTTGTCCTGACTACAAGACCATTAGACCGTAAGACATCCAGTCTACTCCACCATTCCATCATGCTGATTTATTTTCCCTCTCAACCCCATTCTCCTGCCTCCTCCCCATGACCACTGATGCCGTTACTAATCAAGAAACTATCAACCTTCCCTTTAAATCTAACCAATGACTTGGCCTCCACAGCCGCCTGTGGCAATGAATTCCACAGATTCTCCACCCTCTGGCTAAAGAAATTCTTCCTCATCTCTGTTCTAAATGGGCATCCCTCTATTCTGAGGCTGTGCCCTCTGGTCTGAGACTTCCCACTATGGGAAACATCCTCTCCACATCCACTATATCTAGACCATAGGACCATAAGACAAAGGAGCAGAAGTCAGCCATTCGGCCCATCGAGTCTGCTCTGCCATTTTATCATGAGTTGATCCATTCTCCCATTTAGTCCCACTCCCCCGCCTTCTCACCATAACCTTTGATGCCCTGGCTACTCAGATACCTATCAATCTCTGTCTTAAATACACCCAATGACTTGGCCTCCACTGCTGTCCATGGCAACAAATTCCATAGATTCACCACCCTCTGACTCAAAAAATTTCTTCGCATTTCTGTTCTGAAAGAGCGCCCTTCAATCCTTAAGTCATGCCCTCTCGTACTAGACTCCCCCATCATGGGAAACAACTTTGCCACATCCACTCTGTCCATGCCTTTCAACATTCCAAATGTTTCTATGAGGTCTCCCCTCATTCTTCTAAGCTCCAAGGAATACAGTCCAAGAGTGGACAAACGTTCCTCATATGTTAACCCTCTCATTCACGGAATCATTCTAGTGAATCTTCTCTGTACCCTCTCCAACGTCAGCACATCCTTTCTTAAGTAAGGAGACCAAAACTGCCCACAATACTCCAAGTGAGGTCTCACCAGCGCCTTATAGAGCCTTAACATCACATCCATGCTCCTATACTCTATTCCTCTAGAAATGAATGCCAACATTGCATTCACCTTCTTCACTACCGACTCAACCTGGAGGGTATCCTGTACAAGGACTCCCAAGTCCTGTTGCATCTCATAACTTTGAATTTTTTCCCCATTTAAGTAATAGTCTGCCCGTTTATTTCTTCTGCCAAAGTGCATAACCATACACTTTCCAACATTGTATTTCATTTGCCACTTCTTTGCCTATTCTTCCAATCTATCCAAGTCTCTCTGCAGACTCTCTGTTTCCTCAGCACTACCGGCCCCTCCACCTATCTTCGTATCATCAGCAAACTTAGCCACAAAGCCATCTATTCCATAGATGGGTGAATAGTTTAGCTCATGGGGGAGCTGCGGAGCAGACTCGATGGGCCGAATGGCCTACTTCTTCTTTGTCTTGTCTTGTGATAATCCAAATCGTTGATGTACAATGTAAAAAGAAGCGACCCCAACACTGATCCCTGCGGAACACAACTGGTAACCGGCAGCCAACCAGAATAGGATCCCTTTATTCCCACTCTCTGTTTCCTGCCAATCAGCCAACGCTCTATCCACGAATGTAACTTTCCTGTAATTCCATGGGCTCTTATCTTGTTAAGTAGTCTCATGTGTGGCACCTTGCCAAAGGCCTTCTGAAAATCCAAATATACAACATCCACTACATCTCCCTTGTCTAGCCTACTGGTAATTTCCTCAAAAAATTGTAATAGGTTTGTCAGGCAGGATTTTCCTTTAAGGATTCCATGCTGAGTTCTGCCTATCTTGTCATATGCCTCCAGGTACTCTGTAACCTCATCCTTGACAATCGACTCCAACAACTTCCCAACCACGGATGTCAAGCTAACAGGTCTATAATTTCCTTTTTGCTTCCTTGTCCCCTTCTTAAATAGCAGAGTGACATTTGCAATCTTCCAGTCCTCCGGAACCATGCCAGAATCTATTGACTTTTGAAAGATCATTGCTAATGCCTCCGCAATCTCCACAGCTACTTCCTTCCGAACATGAGGGTGCATTCCATCTGGTCCGGGAGATTTATCTACCCTTAGACTATTCAGCTTCCTGAGTACTTTCTCTGTCGTAATTGTGACTGCGCACACTTCTCTTCCCTGCCACCCTTGAGTGTCCGGTATATTGCTGTCTTCCTCAGTGAAGACTGATGCAAAATACTCGTTCAGTTCCTCTGCCATCTCCTTATCTCCCATTACAATTTCTCCAGCATCATTTTCTATCGGTCCTATATCTACTCTCACCTGTCTTTTACTCTTTATATACTTGAAAAAGCTTTTAGTATCCTCCTTGATATTATTTGCTAGCTTCCTTTCATAGTTCATCTTTTCCCTCTTAATGACCTTCTTAGTTTCCTTTTGTAAGGTTTTAAAAACTTCCCAATCCTCTGTCTTCCCACTAATTTTTGCTTCCTTGTATGCCCTCTCCTTTGCTTTAACTTTGGCTTTGACTTCTCTTGTCAACCACAGTTGCATCCTTTTTCCATTCAAAAATTTCTTCTTTTTTGGAATATATCTGTCTTGCACCTTCCTCACTTCTCGCATAAACTCCAGCCACTGCTGCTCTGCCGTCCTTCCCGCTAGTGTCTCTTTCCAGTCAACTTTGGCCAGTTCCTCTCTCATGCCACTGTAATTTCCTTTACTCCACTGAAACACCGACACATCAGATTTCGGCTTCTCTTTTTCTAATTTCACAGTGAACTCAATCATGTTATGATCACTGTCTCCTAAGGGTTCCTTCACCTCAATCTCTCCAATCACCTCCGGTTCATTACACAATACCCAATCCAGTACAGCCGATCCCCTAGTGGGCTCAACAACAAGCTGTTCTAAAAAGCCATCTCGCAGACATTCTACAAATTCTCTCTCTTGAGATCCAGTGCCGACCTGATTTTCCCAATCCACTGGCATGTTAAAATCCCCCACAATTATCATAACACTGCCCTTCTGACAAGCCTTTTCTATTTCTAGTTGGAATTTGTACTCCACATCACTGCAGCTGTTTGGAGGCCTATAAATAACTGCCATCAGGGTCCTTTTACCCCTGCTATTCCTTAGCTCAACCCATAAAGATTCTGCACCTTCCGATCCTATATCACCTCTCTCTAATGATTTAATATCATTTCTTACCAATAAAGCCATGCCTCCCCGTCTGCCCCAATAAGTGGTTCCCCCAACAGTATCCAAAGTGGTGTACTTATTACTGAGAGGAATGGTCACAGGGAGACTCTGCAGGGGCTGCCTATTCCCTTTCCCTCTCCTGACAGTCACGCAGGTACCCGCTTCCTGCAACCTAGGGGTGACCACTTCCCTGTCACCTCCTCATTCTCCTGTATGAGCCGAAGGTCCTTAGCACTGCCTCTAAGGAGCAGCAGCTCGATGCACTTTATACAGATGCAGTTATCAGGGAGACTGGAGGTCTCCCAAATTTCCCACATCTCACACAAGGAACATACCACTGCCTCTGGACCCATTCTCAGTGCACTAGCTATGTACTAACAGAAACAAAAATTACCAGAAACTTTCTTTCTAACTTACTTAGAACCTCCATCGGTTCTCCACAGCCTGTTGAGGCAAATCTGGAGCACTCTAACAATGCCCCACTCCAACAGTGGCCACTCTGCTTAAATCTCCATTCTTTCTATTGGCCCTGCACTGATTTCAGCTCCTGGAAGACTGCTGAAAGCTCTCAACCTCTTTTTAAACTTTGCTCTATGTCACCAACAAAAGGCCTCTTGCCCTGATTTCAGCCCCTGAAAGAAAACGGAAAGCTCCCAACCTCTTTTTAAAACTTGATGCTGCATCACCAATGAACAACCTCTGCGCTGATTTCAGACCCCTGAAAGCCCCTCAAGGCTGTTACTGAGGGAGGGTCGCACTGTGGGAGGAGCAGTACAGAGGGGGTCATGCTATGGGAGGGGCAACACTTAGGAGTGCTGTGCTGTGGGACATGGAAGGACATGGCAGAGATCAAATTTGAATTTCTTTAGATCTTTTTGTCGAGCCATACAGCACAGAAACAGGCCCTTCAGTCCGACTGATTCATGCTGATCAAGGTGCCCTATCAAAGTTGGGTCTATTTGCCTCTGTTTGGCTCATAGCCTTCTCAACATTTCCTATCCAGGTACCTGTCCCGCTGTCTTTTTAAAGTTGCTATTGTACCTGCCTCAACCACTTCCTCTGGCACTATACTCTGTTGCCCCTCAAGATCCTAATAAATCCTTTCCTCTCAGCTTTAACCTACGCCCTCTAGTTCTTGATTCTCTGACCCTGGAAAATAGACTGAGCACATTCACCATAACTATGCCTCTCATCCTCCTACTTTCTAAGGAATGTCTCCCTGAGGTCCTGGCAGCACTCTTGTAAATTCTTTTTGCAGTCTGTCCAGTATAATAACATCCTTCGCATAGCAGGCCAGCCAGAACTGGACACAAAATTCCAAGTGTAACTTCACTAACTGCAACATAACCTCCCCACTTCTAACAGTAACCTCCCAACAATGCACTGGCTGATGAAGGCCAAAAGGTTTCTCCAACACCCTTTCAGGGAATAGTATACCTGAAATCCAAGGTCTCTCTGCTTTACAACACCACACAGGGCCCTGCTATTCACTGTGAAAGTCCGATCATAATTGGACTTTTCAAAATGAGGCACTTTGTACTCATGTGGAGTGGTACGATAAAGATCGAAATGTGATTAGCCATTCACCCTGATCATGATGTTTAATTGCAGCAATAATTCCCAATTTGACATATATCAACAATGGTTCATGATGAATGACCCGCTGAAGAGCCCAACTTTTCATCAGCTTCCAAATACAGGTTTCAAGATTGTTCAATGTCATCTCCAGTACAAAAGTGTGAAGGAGGACAAAATAATTGTTAGTCAGGATCCGATGCAGTACAAAAAACCACAAAAAGATAAAGAACGTAATAATAATTAAAAAACACGATAAATATGAATGTATAAAATAGCTCATATACACAGATTGATTGTATGTCCATATAGTGACACTGGACACAGGAGTGTCTGTACATAGGTGACTGACAGGAAATGATAAAGTAGTGGTGATTGGGGGTGTGGAGGGATGGGTTAGTGAGTGGAGGTGTTGATCAGCCTTACTGCTTGAGGAAAGTAACTGTTTTTCAGTCTGGTGGTCCTGGCGTACATGTTACGTAGTCTCCTCTCAGATGGGACCATGGTATACAGATAGCAAGCAGCAGAACACTACAGTCTAGAGATAGGTAACTTCCCCTCAGATTCAAACACACTGTGATTAGACTAGGGTTAAATCAGTGGGCTGCTGGTGGCAAAACTGGTGCCGCAAGGGCTTGATCCATGCTGTTTCTCGAGATGAAATAAGTAAAAAAATTATAAATTACAACTGTCCCAACAGAGGACTTGTACACAACTGCCCCTACAGGGGATTTGTACAGAATCAGAATCAGGTTTATTATCACCAGCATGTGTCATGAAATTTGTTAACTTAGCAGCAGCAGTTCAGTGCAATAGAAAATATAGAAGAGAAAAGATTGAAATAATAATAAACAATTACAATATATGTACAGTGAATAGATTAAAAATGGTGCAAAAACAGAAATACTGTATATTAAAAAAGTGAGGTAGTGTCCAAGGGTTCAATGTCCATTTAGGAATCGGATGGCAGAGGGGAAGAAGCTGTTCCTGAATCGCTGAGTATGTGCCTTCAGGCTTCTGTACCTCCTACCTGATGGTAACAGTGAGAAAAGGGCATGCCCTGGGTGCTGGAGGTCCTTAATAATGGACGCTGCCTTTCTGAGCCACAGCTCCCTAAAGATGTCCTGGGTACTTTGTAGGCTAGTGCCCAAGATGGAGCTGACTAGATTTACAACCTCCTGCAGCTTCTTTCGGTCCCGTGCAGTAGCCCCTCCATACCAGATGGTGATACAGCCTTTCAGAATGCTTCACGATACATCTATAGAAATTTTTGAGTGTATTTGTTGATATACCAAATCTCTTCAAACTACTAATGAAGTACAGTCGCTGTCTTGCCTTCTTTATAACTGCTTTGCTGTGCTGGGACCAAGTTTGGTCCTTAGAGATCTTGACAGCCAGGAACTTGAAGCTGCTCACTCTCTCCACTTCTGATCCCTCTATGAGGATTGGTATGTGTTCCTTCGTCTTACTGTTCCTGAAATCCACAATCAGCTCTTTCATCTTACTGATGTTGAGTGCCAGGTTGTTGCTGTGACACCACTCCACTAGTTGGCATATCTCACTCCTGTACGCCCTCTCGTCGCCATCTGAGATTCTACCAACAATGGTTGTATCATAGAATATGGCTATGAATATAGAATATGAGCTGCAAAGTCCAACAACAGTTGTATCGTCAGCAAAGTTATAGATGGTATTTGAGCTATGTCTAGCCACACAGTCATGGGTATAGAGAGAGTAGAGCAGTGGGCTAAGCACACACCCCTGAGGTGCACCAGTGTTGATCGTCAGCAAGGAGGAGATATTATCACCAATCTGCACAGATTGTCTTCCAGTTAAGAAGTCAAGGATCCAATTGCAGAGGGAGGTACAGAGGCCCAAGTTCCCTAACTTCTCAATCAGGATTGAGGGAATGATGGTGTTAAATGATGAGCTATAGTCGATGAACAGCATCCTGACACAGGTGTTTGTGCTGTTCAGATGGTCTAAGGCCTTTTGAAGAGCCGTTGAGATTGCGACTGCCACTGTTCTATTGTGGTGATAGGCAAACTGCAACGGGTCTAGGTCCTTGCTGAGGCAGGAGTTCAGTCTAGTCATGATCAACCTCTCAAAGCATTTCATCACTGTCGATGTGAGTGCTACCAGGTGACAGTCATTAAGGCAGCTCACATTATTTTACTTAGGCACTGGTATAATTGTTGGCTTTTTGAAGCAAGTGGGAACTTCCGCCCATAGCAGTGAGAGGTTGAAAATGTCCTTGAATACTCCCACCAGTTGGCTACCAGGTATTCCGTCGGGGCCTTCCGCCTTGTGAGGGTTCACCCTCTTTAAAGACAGCCTAGGATTGATCTCCAAAACAGAGATCACAGGGTTATCAGGTGCAGCAAGGATCTTCACAGCTGTAGTTATATTCTTCCTTTCAAAGTGGGCATAGAAGGTGTTGAGTTCATCTGGTAGTGAAGCATCACTGCCATTCATGCTATTGAGTTTCACTTTGTTGGAAGTAATGTCTTGCAAACCCTGCCAGTTGTCATACATCTGATGTCGCCTCCAACCTCATTCAAAATTGTCTCTTCGCCCTTGAAATAGCCCTCTGCAAGCCATACCTGGTTTTCTGGTACAGGCCTGGGTCACCAGCCTTGAATGCCATAGATCTAGCCTTCAGCAGATGGCGTACCTCCTGGTTCATCCACAGCTTTTGGTTTGGGAATGCACAGTAAGTAACTCATCCACACAGGTTTTAATGAAGTCAGTAACAACTGCAGCATACTCATCCAGGTTCAAAGATGAATCCTTGAATACAGTCCAGTCCACCAATTCAAAGCAGTCCTGTAGGCGTTCCTGTGATTCCCTTGTCCAAACCTTCTTGGTCCTCACTGCTGCTGCTGCAGTCTTCAGTCTCTGCCTATACTCAGGGAGTAGAAGTACAGCCAGATGATCAGCCTTCCCGAAGTGAGGGTCTGGAGTAGCACGGCATGCATTCTTGATGGTGGTGTAGCAATGGCCCAATGTGCTGTTTCCTCTAGTATTGCTGTGATGGTAACTGCTTAGTGATTTTTTCAGACTGGCCTGGTTAAAATCCCCCGAAACAATGGTGAAGGCGTTAGGGTGCGCTGTTTCGTGCATATTGATCCCATTGCTCAGATCACCTAAAGCCTGATTAACATTTACTTAGATTATGAGAACACTCAGTCCTCTTTTAGTGTCACTTAGAAATGCATACATGCATTAAAAAAATGATACAATGTTTCTCCGGAGTGATATCACAGAAAACAGGACAAACCAAAGACTAACCCTGACAGAACCACATAATTATGACATATAGTTACAGCAATGCAAAGCAATACCATAATTTGAAGAAGGACAAACCATGGGTACGGTAAAAAAAAGTCTCAAAGTCCCCGAGTCGATCAACTCCCGAGTCCCCGATAGCAGGCGGCAAAAGGGAGAAACTCCCTGCCATAAACCTCCAGGCACCGTCAACTTGCCGATGCCTTGGAAGCAGTTGACCACAGCCAACACTGAGTCCATCCGTCCAAAAACTTTGAGCCTCCGACTAGCCCTCCAATACAGACTCCAGAGCGCCATCCTCTGCCGAGCGCCTTCGACCTAGCCCCAGCCGCTGAAACACGCAAAGCCGAGGATTTCGGGGCCTTCTGCTCCGAAGATTGGCCTGAGATGTAATGTATACCGCTACCAAATGATCCGGAAATCTCCCATGGTAGGTAAAATAGATGACACTTAATTGCTAGATATTCCAGGTCTGGTGAGCAGAATTGGGACAGCACTGATTTATTTGTACACCAAGAAGAGTTGATCATGAGGCATACTCCTCCACCTCTGCTTTTGAGAGACGCTATAGATCTATCCCGACAGTGTACAGTAAACCCGTTGATCTGAATCACTGCCCCCTGGACTCTGTGAAGCAAAGGACAAACGTGGTCCTAATGTCCCTCTGATTCAGCACCCTAGCTCTGAGATGCCCATATAGGGGACTTGTACACAACTGCCCCTACAGGGGACTCATGCACAACTGCCCCGACAGGATACTTGTTCACAACTGCCCCTAATGGGGCCTTGTACACAACCGCCCCTACGGGGGACTCGTACACAACTGCCTCTGTAGGGGCCACACAGTGGGTAATATGGCAGAGTCACTACCTCATAGCACCAGAGATAGTGTTCAACCCTGATCTGGTGTGTGAAGTTTGCATGTGCTCCCCGTCACCACATGGTTTACCCCATGGTTTCTGGCATCCTCCCCCTTCATTTCCAGTCCTGATGTAGGGTCTCGGCCTGAAGCATCGATTGTTTATTCATTTCCATTGGTGCTGCCTGACTTGCTGAGTTCCTCCAGCATTTTGTATGTGTTGCTCTGGATTTCTAGCATCTGAAGAATCTTGTGTTTATGTTTTATCCCAGTTGCTCTGGTTTTCCCCCACATTCCACAGATGTGCAGATTAGTCACAGATTTATAGAACACTGCAGCTCTGAAACAGGCCCTTCAGCCCATCTAGACTGTGCCAAACTATTAGTCAGCCTAGTCCCATTGACCTACCCCACACCATACAGTAGGGACTATATATATATATATATATATACACACAAAAGACCATGTCAGCATCAGTAATTAGTGATTGGTTTATTTTTGTCAGTGTCTTGGAACACTAAAGCAGGGAAACATGCCCTTCGGCCCATCTAGTCCATGCCAGACTATTAATCTGACTTGTACTATTGGCCTGCACCTGGACCATCATCCTCCATAACTCTCCCATTCATGTTCCTATCAAAATCTCTCTTAAATGTAGCAATCAAATCCATATCCACCACTTCCTCTCAGCTCATTCCACATTCTCACCACCCTGAGTGAAGAAGTTCAATACGCCTGCCTTTTTATGCAGTTACTTGTATTTAAATACCCCACAGGTCTTCACGGCCCTCTTGAGTACACAGTTCCAAAGTTTAAGAATCAGGTTTAATATAACTGGCATTTGTTATGAAATTTGCTGTTTTGTGGTGACAATATATTACAATAAATAACAAAAAAATCTATAAGTCACAATAAGAAATATACTGCATATATATATTAAAATTCAAATTAAATAAGTAGTACAAAAACAGAGCAAACAAAAAAGAAAAAAATAGTGATGTAATGTGCAGGAGTTCATTGTCCATTCAGAAATCTGATGGTGGAGGGGAAGAAGCTGTTCCTGAAACAGTGAGTATGTGTCTTCAGGCTCCTGTATCGCTTCCCTGATGGTAGCAATGAAAAGAGGGCATATCCTGGGTGATGAGGGTCCTTAATGATGGATGCCCCATTTTTGAGGCATCGCCTTTTGGAAACGTCCTTGATGCTGGGGAGGCTACAGCTTGTGATGGAACTGGCTGAGTTTGCAACTTTCTGCAGCTTTTTCTGATCCTGTGCATTGGATGTGATACAACTAGATAGAATGTTCTCCATGGCACATCTTTAGAAATTTGTGAGTTCTTTGGTGACGTGCCAAGTCCTTAAACTCCTTGCTGGCCTCTGCAGAGAGAAGAATCTTCTCACCGTTGTCCTGAGCATCTCACTTTTCATTTTAAGATTGTGATCGCAGATTCTTCACTCCTCAGCAGAGGAAAACATCATCTCTGCAATGACACTGCTTCTCATTTGTCTAAATCCTGATGATACGGGCATATGGCCTGAAATGTCAACTATTCATTCCTCTCCAAAGATGCTGCCTGACATTCTGGGTTCCTGCAGCATTTTGTGTGTGTTGCTCTGGATTTCCAGCATCTGCAGAACCTCTTGTGTTTAGTTCAAGTTGAAGTTTAATCGTCATTCAGCCATACACATGAATACAGCCAAATGAAAGTGCGTTCCTCTGGGCCCAAGGTGCAAACACAGTCATACACATCACAAGGTATATATCGTACTTATAACTGTGATAGCAGTAAACATAAAGTCACAAAGATAATCTAACCCAAGTCCCTGAGTGGCATGGCCTGTGGACTGATGGTGTACGGAATGTTGTCCTGCCTAGCTTGTCTTCCAGTAAGTGAACACCGGAGGACAGCACTGGTAGGGAAACCAAACCTGTCCACTGCGCTCAGGGGCACTCCCACCAGGATCCAATATCATCCCACCTTTAGTCATAGTCATACTTTATTGATCCTGGGGGAAATTGGTTTTTGTTACAGTTGCACCATAAATAATTAAATAGTAATAAAACCATAAATAGTTAAATAGTAATATGTAAATTATGCCAGTAAATAAGTCCATGCTATGCTGCCGCTGGAATGTGTGGTGACACTTGCGGGCATAGTTCCCTCTAAGCTGTGCGCGTGCACGTGCACACACACGTTTTTCAACCAGTGCACAAAGGAAATTAATGTGCGCACAAAAGGTTAGTTATCTAAAATAATGTAGTAATTAATAATTATACTTATTGAAAATAATCTTTTAGCTAACTGCTTCTGTTAACTAGTTAGTCGGTTTTTCAAACACCACAAAGCACGTCACTAATTTACGTCACCTCACCTTTCCTGTTTCGGTTTGTACAGTTGCATCACGGCAACAGCCACGTTTGGCGGACAGTGTTCATATCATAAAGTTTACAAAAATCTGTTTAAGATCCTGTAGATAGCTTACTAAGTTTTTATTAGAAAAAATACTGATTCACTATGTCGAATTCAAAAGAAGCGAAGGGCGTGAAGCGCAAAAGAACTGCAAATTTGTTTAAAGTTGAATGGCTTAACAAAATAGTAGAAACTGTTACACCGAAAGCTCATGAGGTCATGAACATTCAGCTATGAGAAATATTTATGTATGATTCAACAACTGGAGTTATCTGTTTGTATTGTCGTGATGCGAAAGTTGCTGGAGAATTTGTTAGTGGAAAGAAGTGAGATGATATTTTGGAAACTTAACTTTTTGAAATGTCATTTGGCAAGTAAATCGCATTTGGACAGTGTACAAAAGCTCAGGCAACAGAACCCGTCATTACCCGTTACAGGAGTGCTACGCATGTTACGGTTGAGTGCAGATGAGCGAGAGCGAAAACGATCAAACCCAGAGGAGATCAAAGTTGAGGTACAAGGATGGTCAACTTTTGATTTCTCCGCAATTGCAGATTATGACTTCACTTTTAGCAATGAACAAGTTAATGCCTTATGTCTAAAATATCATGATTTTCTAGATGAAAATATTGTAATAGTTAGACAGTTTAATGATTTCAAATTTTCCATGCAAGAAAAAATTAAATCCAAACTGATTTCAAACTTTGCTCAAATGGTGGCATTTTTACTTCAAAATGAACAGTTTTGCGACCTTGCACAGTTGATGGACATTGGGGGAACCTTTCTTGCATCTATTGTGGACTGTGAGCGAGGTTTTAGCCTAATGAATCAACTCAGAAACAGGCTGAGAAACCGTTTAGGTGAATGTCATTTGGATATGTTAATGAGAGTCAAAAGCTATCAATTGGATGTAAGTTCTATTAGTCTAGATAGAGTTCACAAAGAATGGGTAAATGCCAAAGACACGAGAGAGAAAAAAATAACTGAGTGACTTAAACACGTATGCTATTTTGTTGTTATTCTGTGCAGTTTTATGTCAAATATTTTGTAAACCTACATAAACTGCCATGTGTGCATTCAGTGCGCACATACTTTTGTCACAGGAAAAAAACTTGCACAACATAATATTTCTGCACACACTGACTACTAAAAATTAGAGGGAACATTGTTTGCGGGCTGCCCCCAGCTCATCCTTAGGTTGTGTTGGCTGTTAATGTAAATGACATATTTCACTGTAGGTTTCAATTACATGTGATAAATAAATCTAATTCTGAGATCTGACAGTTTTTCCCTATGGATGGTATTAGTTCCCCTCGAAGCTTCGAAGAACAATCAAATGGCCCTTTGACCTTATGAATCACAGAGATGAAGGCTGTAATGTATTTATTTATGTGGAGATACAACACAAAACAAGCCCTTCCTGCCTTTCGAGCCACGCTGCCAGCAATCCCCGATTTAACCCTGGCCTAATGATGGAATAATTTTCAATGACCTATTAACCTACTAACTGGTGCGTCTTTGGACAGTGGGAGGAAACCAGAGCATCCGGAGGAAACCCACACATTCCACAGGGAGGATATTAAAGCTCCTTTAAGATGGTGTCACAATTGAATTGCAACCTCCGACTCCCAAAGCTCTAATAGCATCATGCTAACCACCACACTACCGTAGCTTCCAGCTGCGCAATTCCTCTTCATAATGTAACCTTTCGATACCAAGATCTCCCTCCAATAGCCTTCTGAAGGTGTGGAGTCTAGAACGGCTCCTCATGCTCCTGGACTGGTCCAGCCAGAACACTGTGTCACTGGAGTTCACCTGACACCAAGCACTCCAATCCTCCAGAGGTACAGTTCCAGGCCTTTCTGAATGATAACCCCAATCTCTCACAGACGGGTGAGGGCCTCCATTGGTAGGGATAGACTATGGGTGTTGTGTCCCATTGGTATACATGATACGCAAGCCAGGGCATTACAACATGGAGAGCGAGCTGTTCCCCATGTAGCAGGCTCCCCCTCTCCATGCAGCTGATGGACCCAAAGGAACAGCAGAAACCGATACAGTTCAGGGCTAGCGATGTCACAGGAGTTGCCAGTTAGTGTTGAACTCAATGTAGGATTGCCTTAGGGACTCCAGCTCTAGATTTTTCCTCAAGGTTTACTCCCAAAGCCTTCCCCATGAGTGGGTATAGCTTCAAGGCAGCGGAAGCTTGACATTAGAGTTTTCCTTCTCCTAGATGAACTGTCAACCACGGCTGACAAACCCCATCTTCCCAAAGTGATTGGTTTTAAGGTGCCAATAACCCGACTTTACCCCTTCTCCTGTTAGTAGAAATGGGTGCACAGGGCTCAGTAGCAAAGCCACGTGTGAAGGCCAGGAAATGGACTTGGTTGTCAGAGGTGACTCAAGGCGCATGCCACTGGGAGCTTTTAATAGGTAGTGGGAGCTTGTCCCCATTACCACCCCTGGGCTAAAACATCCTTAAGGAACCGCTGATGGGTTACAGCCACAACAGCTTAAGAGCTGATGAGACAAGTTCAGTGATCTATCTTTTTAACTTTTATTGCAACTTCTTAATTAAGCTACCTCAATGTTGTTAAATCCTCAAGAATTCAGGTCATTTACGATGTCTTCATGTTGAATCGGTATAAGATTTTAGTCAGACTACATTTGGAGTATCGCGTGCACTTCTGGTCACCCCATTACAGGGAGAGTGTGGAGACGATGAAGAAGAGATTCACCAGGATGCTGCCTGGATTTGAGGGCACATATGGAGGGGCCATTGCACACGACTGGAAAAAAGCTTTAGAAAGTTGTAAATTCAGCTAGCTCTGTCATGGGCACTCACCTCCCCAGCATCCAGGACACCTTCAAAAGGTGACGCCTCAAAAAGGCAGCATCTGTCATTAAGGGCCCCCATCACCCAGGACATGCCCTCTTCTCACTGTTACCATCAGGGAGGAGGTACAGGAGCCTGAAGACACACATTTAACGTTTTACAAATAGCTTCTTCCCCTCCACCATCAGATTTCTGAACGGACTATGAACACTACCTCATTATTTTTCTTCTCTTTTTCCATGACTTATTTAATCTAATTTTTAATGGATATTTCTTCTTGGAACTTATAGTTTTTACGATTATGTATACTGCTGCTGCAAAACAAGAAATTTCATGACATATGCCAGTGATATGAATCCTGATTCAGATATACAGGAGGTTGGACAATCTTGGACTGTTTTCTCTGGAGCGATGGAGATCTGTTAGAGGTTTGCAAAATCATGAGAGGCAGAGATGGGGTACAAAGTCAGAGTCACTTATGCAGGATAGAAATGTCAAATACTCCAAGACATAACTTTAATGTGAGAGGGGTAAAGTTTCAAGGAGACGTTTAGGAGAAGTTTTACACAGAGGACTAAGTGGGCGCCAAGAATGTGGTGCCAGGGGTGACGGTGGGAGCTGACACACAGAGATGTTCAAACAGGCACGTGGGCATCTGAATCTGAACCCGAATCGGAATCAGGTTTAACATCACTAGAGCAACACACACAAAGTGCTGGAGGAACTCAGCAGGCCAGGCAGCATCTATGAGATGTAAAAAAGTACAGCTTTGGGCTGAAACCCTTCGGCAGGACTGGAGGAAAAAGGTTGAGCAGGTTTAAAAGGTGGGGGAGAGGAGAGAGAAACCTGGAGGGGGAGGGATGAAATAAAGAGCTGGGAAGTTGATTGGTGAAAGAGACAGAAAGAGAAAGGGGGGGAGGAACAGGACAGGAGATAAGGGGAGAGAGGATGGGAAAGGCTGAGGGGGGGGGGGGACATTATCAGAAGTTTGAGAAATCGATGGTCATGCCATCAGGTTGGAGGCTGCCCAGACGGACTATAAGGTGTTGTTACTCCAACCTAAGTATGGTCTCATCACAACAATTATCATTGGCATACGTTGTGACATTTGTGGCAGCAGTACAGTGCAATACAGGATAATAATAATAATAAACTACAAATTACTATATGAAATATATATTAACATTAAATTAACTAGTTAGTGAAAAAGAAAGGAAAACCAGTGAGGTGATGTTGGTGGGTTCATTGTCCATTCAGAAATCTGATGGTGGAGGGGGAAAAGCTGTTCCTGAATCATTGGGTGTGGAAGTTCAGGTTCCTGTGCTGCCTTCCTGATGGTAGCAATGGGAAGAGGGAATGTCCTGGGTGATGAAGGTCCTTAATGATGGATGCCATCTTTTTGAAGACATTCTGGATGCTGGGGAGGCTGGTGTCTATGAGGCTGAGGTCACAACATTCAGGGAATGAAGGGACAAAGACCATCTGTTGGCAGGTAAGTTTTCTTTAATTTGGCATCTTGAACACCACAGGACATGATGGGCCGAAGGGACTGTTCCTGTTCTGTGTTCCCTACGGATACCACGCACTCAGGCTCAAACCCATTGTCTGGGTAAAGACTAACTTTTCAAAAACCTCTCTGTTCATTTTCAGAACTTGTCAAAGACAAGTTAATGGTTTCAAACTTCGGGTTCTGCTACCTTCAGCTCATTGCCATTTACAAATGATCAAGAGATATATAAAAATAATTGATTCACTCATTCATTCATTCAGAGGTACAGACCCTTCCAGCCCAATGAGACACACTGCCCAGCAACCCACCTATTGGGCATAGAAACCATAGAAACTACAGCACAGAAACAGGCCCTTTGGCCCTTCTTGGCTGTGCCGAACCATATTCTGCCTAGTCCCACTGACCTGCACACGGACCATATCCCTCCATACACCTCCCATCCATGTATCTGTCCAATTTATTCTTAAATGTTAAAAAAGAACCCGCATTTACCACCTCGTCTGGCAGCTCATTCCATACTCCCACCATTCTCTGTATGAAGAAGCCCCCCCTAATTGTTCCCTTTAAACTTTTCCCCCCTCACCCTTAACCCATGTCCTCTGGTTTTTTTTCTCCCCTTGCCTCAGTGGAAAAAGCCTGCTTGCATTCACTCTATCTATACCCATCATAATTTTATATACCTCTATCAAATCTCCCCTCATTCTTCTACGCTCCAGGGAATAAAGTCCTAACCTATTCAACCTTTCTCTGTAACTGAGTTTCTCAAGTCCTGGCAACATCCTTGTAAACCTTTTCTGCACTCTTTCAACCTTATTTATATCCTTCCTGTAATTTGGTGACCAAAACTGAACACAATACTCCAGATTCGGCCTCACCAATGCTTTATACAACCTCATCATAACATTCCAGCTCCTATACTCAATACTTCGATTAATAAAGGCCAACGTACCAAAAGCTCTCTTTACGACCCTATCTACCTGTGACGACACTTTTAGGGAATTTTGTATCTGTATTCCTAGATCCCTCTGTTCCACTGCACTCCTCAGTGCCTTACCATTAACCCTGTATGTTCTACGTTGGTTTGTCCTTCCAACGTGCAATACCTCACACTTGTCAGTATTAAACTTCATCTGCCATTTTTCAGCCCATTTTTCCAGCTGGTCCAAGTCCCTCTGCAGGCTCTGAAAACCTTCCTCACTGTCTACTACACCTCCAATCTTTGTATCATCAGCAAACTTGCTGATCCAATTTACTACATTATCATCCAGATCATTGATATAGATGACAAATAACAATGGACCCAGCACTGATCCCTGTGGCACACCACTAGTCACAGGCCTCCACTCAGAGAAGCAATTCTCTACCACCACTCTCTGGCTTCTTCCATCGAGCCAATGTCTAATCCAATTTACCACCTCTCCATGTATACCTAGCGACTGAATTTTCCTAACTAACCTCCCATGCCGGACCTTGTCAAAGGCCTTACTGAAGTCCATGTAGACAATATCCACTGCCTTTCCTTCATCCACTTTCCTGGTAACCTCCTCGAAAAACTCCAACAGATTGGTCAAACATGACCTACCACGCACAAAGCCATGTTGACTCTCCCTAATAAGCCCCTGTCTATCCAAATGCTTGTAGATTCTGTCTCTTAGTACTCCCTCCAATAACTTACCTACTACTGACGTTAAACTCACCGGCCTATAATTTCCCGGATTACTTTTCGATCCTTTTTTAAACAATGGAACAACAGGAGCCACTCTCCAATCCTCCGGCACTTCACCCGTAGACAGCGACATTTTAACTATCTCTGCCAGGGCTCCCGCAATTTCAACACTAGTCTCCTTCAAAGTCCGAGGGAACACTCTGTCAGGTCCTGGGGATTTATCCACTTTAATTTCCCTCAAGACTGCAAGCACCTCCTCCTTTTCAATCTGTACAGTTCCCATGATCTCACTACTTGATTCCCTCAATTCCATAGATTTCATGCCAGCTTCGTTAGTAAATACAGACGCAAAAAACCTATTTAAGATCTCCCCCATTTCCTTTGGTTCCGCACAAAGCCGACCACTCTGATCTTCAAGAGGACCAATTTTATCCCTTACAATCCTTTTGATCTTAATATACTTGTAAAAGCTCTTTGGATTCTCCTTCACTTTGGCTGCCAAGGCAACCTCATGTCTTCTTTTAGCCCTCCTGATTTCTTTCTTAAGTATTTTCTTGCACTTCTTATACTCCTCAAGCACCTGATTTACCCCCTGTTTCCTATACATTTCATACAACTCCCTCTTCTTCTTTATCAGAGTTGCAATATCCCTTGAGAACCAAGGTTCCTTATTCCTATTCAATTTGCCTTTAATCCTGACAGGAACATACAAACTCTGCACTCTCAAAATTTCCCCCTTGAAGGCTTCCCACCTACCAATCACATCTTTGCCAGAGAACAACCTGTCCCAATCCACACTTTTTAGATCCTTTCTCATTTCTTCAAATTTGGCCTTCTTCCAGTTCAGAACCTCAACCCTAGGACCAGATCTATCCTTGTCCATGATCAAATTGAAACTAATGGTGTTATGATCACTGGAACCAAAGTGCTCCCCTACACAGACTTCCGTCACTTGCCCTAATTCGTTTCCTAACAGGAGATCCAATATTACATCCCCTCTAGTTGGTCCCTCTATATATTGATTTAGAAAACTTTCCTGAACACATTTTACAAACTCTAAACCATCTAGACCCCTAACAGTATGGGAGTCCCAATCAATGTATGGAAAATTAAAATCCCCTACCACCACAACTTTATGTTTCCTGCAGTTGCCTGCTATCCCTCTGCAGATTTGCTCTTCCAAGTCTCATTGACCATTGGGTGGTCTGTAATACAATCCCACTAATGTGGCCATACCTTTCCTGTTTCTCAGCTCCACCCATAAGGACTCAGTAGACAAGCCCGCTAATCTGTCCTGCCTGAGCACTGCTGTAATATTTTCCCTAACAAGCAATGCTACTCCCCCACCTTTCATTCCTCTGCCTCGATCACATCTGAAACATCGGAACCCTGGAATATTAAGCTGCCAGTCCTGACCCTCCTGTAGCGAAGTTTCACTAATTGCTACAACATCATAATTCCACGTGTCAATCCACGCCCTCAACTCATCCGCCTTTCCCGCAATACTCCTAGCATTGAAATATATACACCTCAGAAGATTTTTACCACCACGCACAACCCTTCTATCAGCGGATTTGCTTAAACTTTCAACATCATTTATTTTCACCCCAGCCACACTGTCAGCTCTGACACTCTGGTTCCCATCCCCCTGCAAATCTAGTTTAAAGCCTCCCCAATAGCACTAATGAACCTCCCTGAAAGGGTATTGGTCCCCCTGTGGTTCAAGTGTAACCCGTCTCTCTTGTAGGCACTAGCCTAATCACAGGGCAATTTACAATCGACAAACTGAAACATCTTTGGACTGAGGGACGAGACCCACATACTCCTTACAGATGCTGCCGGAATTGAACTCAGATGCCCAGAGCTGTAATAGAGTTGCCGTAACCGTTAGGTTACCACGGCGCCTTAATATCGCACTTGCTAGATTACAGTTCACTTGCCACAGCACCAGGCATTTAAACAACCCATATCGCAATCAGAGTCAGAACTATTATCACTGACATATGTCATTAAATTAGTTATTTTGTGGCAGCAGCACAGTGCAAGACATAAAAATGACTATCATGCATAAATAAATAGTGTGAAAGAAAAATAGAGTCATAGAGGACAGAACCAGGCCCTGCAGCCCATCTAATCTGTGCCAAATTGTTATGGTGTTATAATTTCATCAACTTTGCCTCCAACTTCCACCCTGCCCTCTTATTTACTTGGTCCATTTCTGACACGTCTTTCCCTTTTCTCAATCTCTCTGTCTCCATCTCTGGAGACAGTCTGTCTGTTGATATAAGAGCATAAGCCCATAAAATATAGAAGCAGTATTAGGCCATTTGGCCCATCGAGTCTGTTCCACCCTTTCATCATGGCTGATCCAACTTTCCTGCCAGCCCCAGTACCCCGCCTTCTCCCCGTATCCCCTTATCCCCAACCAACCAAGAATCTATCAACCTCTGCCTTAAACGTACATAAAGGCTTGGCCTCCACAGCTGCCTGTGGCAAAGAATTCCATAGATTCACCACTTTCTGGCTAAAGAAATTCCTCCTCATCTCTGTTCTAAAAGGATGCCCCTCTATTCTGAGGCTGTGTCCTGGTCTTAGACTCCCCCAATATAGGAGAGATCCTCTCCACATCCACTCTGTCAGGGCCTTTCAACATTCGATAGGTTTCAATTAGGTCACCCCTCATTCTTCTAAATTCAAGTGAATACAGGCCCAGAGCCATCAAACACTCTTCATATGACAAGCCATTCAATCCTGGAATCGTTTTCGTGAACCTCCTTTGAACCCTCTCCAGTTTTAGCACATCCTTTCTAAGATAACGGGCCCAAACCTGTTCACAATACTCCAAGTGAAGCCTCACCAGTGCTTTATAAAACATTACATCCTTGCTTTTATATTCTGGTGCCCTTGAAATGAACCCTAACATTCATTGTATTTGCCTTCCTCACCAGAGACTCAACCTGCAAATTAACTTTTAAGGAATCCTGCACAAGGACTCCCAAGTCCCTTTGCACCTTAGTTTTTTGTATTTTCTCTCCATTTAGAAAATAGTTAACCCTTTCATTTTTTCTACCATAATCTACCATAATTTTTATATTTTATAAACACACCCTCTGTCATAGCTATCTTGGCTATACCTCTTCCCACCCTGTCACTTGTAAAAAAAATGCTATCCCCCTTCTCTCAATTCCTCCATCTCTGTTCATTCCAGAAAAACTGAGAAGTCCTCCTTCTTCAGAGAAAGGGGATTCCCTTCCTCCACCATCAATGCTACCCTCACCCACATCTCTTCCATTTCACGTGCATCTACCCTCACCCCACCCTCCCATTCCTCTTGTCCTCACCTACCACCCCACTAGCCTCTGCATCTAGCACATAATTCCCCATAACTTCTGCTATCTCCACAACACAAAATGCTGGAGGGACTCAGCAGGCCAGGCAGCATCTATGGAAAAGAGTAACCAGTTGACATTTCAGGTCAAACCCTTTAAAAAGGACTGGAAAAGAAAGATGAGAAGTTAGTGCAATAAGGAGGGGGGAGGGGAGGAAGAAGTACAAGGTGGTGGGTGACGGGTGAAACCGGGAGAGGGGGAGGGGTGAAGTAAAGAGCTGGGGTGTTGATAGGTGAAAGAAATAAAGGGTTGGAGAAGGGGTAATCCGATAGGAAAGGGTAGATGACCATAGAAGAAAGGGAAGGGTAGGAGCACCAGAGGGAGGTGATGGACAGGTGAGGAGATAAAGGTGAAAGAAGATAAAGGTGAGAGGAGATAAAGGTACAACCATTGTTGGTAGAATCTCAGATGGCGACGAGAGGGCGTACAGGAGTGAGATATGCCAAATAGTGGAATGGTGCCGCACAACAACCTGGCACTCAACGTCAGTAAGATGAAAGAGCTGATTGTGGACTTCAGGAAGGGTAAGACGAAGGAGCACATACTAATCCTCATAGAGGGATCAGAAGTGGAGAGAGTGAGCAGTTTCAAGTTCCTGGGTGTCAAGATCTCTGAGGATCTAACCTGGTGCCAGCATACTGATGTAGTTATAAAGAAGGCAAGACTTTATTAGGAGTTTGAAGCGATTTGGCATGTCAACAAATACACTCAAAAACTTCTATAGTTGTACCGTGGAGAGCATTCTGACAGGCTGCGTCACTGTCTGGTGTGGAGGGGCTACTGCACAGGACCGAAAGAAGCTGCAGAAGGTTGTTAATCTAGTCAGCTCCATCTTGGGCACTAGCCTACAAAGTACCCAGGACATCTTTATGGAGTGGTGTCTCAGAAAGACAGTGTCCATTATTAAGGACCTCCAGCACCCAGGGCATGCACTTTTCTCACTGTTACCATCAGGTAGGAGGTACAGAAGCCTGAAGACACACACTCAGTGATTCAGGAACAGCTTCTTCCCCTCTGCCATCTGATTCCTAAATGGACATTGAAACTTTGGAAACTACCTCACTTTTTTTAATATACAGTATTTCTGTTTTTGCACCTTTTTTAAATCTATTCAATATACGTAATTGTTTTACTTGTTTATTGATTATTATTATTATTTTTTATTTATTATTATTTTTTCTCTGGTATATTATGTATTGCTTTGAACTGCTGCTGCTAAATTAACAAATTTCACATCACATGCTGGTGATAATAAACCTGATTCTAATTCTCGATAGTTGTTTACTTTTGCATAATCTGTCTTAATTTGCACATTGGATGCTTGTCGGTCTTTGTTGCATGGATTCTATTGTGAATTTTGTTTTTTGACTGCCTGTAAGATGAAGCTTGTACATAGTATAAATACTTCGATAATGAATTTGAACTTTGAAATAATTTCTAACTGGGTCAATAATTTGCCTTTGATAAGCCTGAATTTAAGACAATAATTTCTTGTGAGAAATTGTACCTCCTGGAAGTTCACAGTCATAGTTCAGTTTGTCAACCTTTCCCAAGATTCATTCATCAACAGGCAGGCAAAACCCATTATAAGTCTGCTCTACCTCTCCCTGACCAACTCTACATTTTCATTGTGTTCTCTCAACTTTTCCCTCATTACAGACTTTCATAACTTTCAGATATCAGATGTTAAGCAAATTCCTGCAATTCCATCTCTTACGTACACAAGAGGTTCTGCAAATAGAGTAAATCTTGAGTAATACACACACACACATAAAATTCTAGAAGAACTCAGAAAGTCAGGCTGTATCTATGGAGGAGACTGTTCATTCCCTTTATTGATGCTGCCTGACTTGCTGAGTTCCTCTAGCATTTTGTGTGCATTGGCACATAGAACACGACAGCACAGTACAGGCCATTCAACCCATGATGTTATGCTGGCCATTTAAACTACTGTAACATCAATCTAATCATTCCCTCCCACACAGACCTCCATTTTTTCTATCATCCATGTGTCCACTAAAAGTTTCTTAAATGTCCCTAATGTATCTGCCTCTACCACCACCTCTGGTTGTGTGTTCTACACACCCACCACTCCCTAAGTAAAAAACCTACTTCTGACATCCCCTAGACTTCTCACCATTCGCCTTAAAACTATGGCCCTTTCTATTAGCCATTTCCACCCTGGGAAAAAGTCTCTGGCTGTCCACTCAATCTATGCCTCTATCATCATGTATATCCCTATCAAGTCACCTCTCATCCTCCTTCACTCCAAAGAGAAAAACCCTCGCTTATTCAACCTATCTTCATAACAACAGCATCCTGGTAAATTTCCTCTGCACCCTCTCTAAAGCTTCCACATCCTTCCTATAATGAGGCAACTGGAATTGAACACAATACTCCAAGTGCGGTCTAACCAGAGTTTTCTCATCCTCGGTCACTCCAAAGAGAGAAGCCCTGTTTGCTCAACCTTTTCTCCATTTTTCGTGTTTGTGCACAAGAGGACAAGAATGTGGAATTTTCTTAATATTCCTGCAGGAACACTTTGTCTTCAGACTGCTGCCTTCAGGAAGATAGTACAGGAGCCTCAGGACCCACACTACCACGTTCAGGATCAGTTATTACCCCTCAATGATCCTGAACCAAACGGGATAACTTCACCCAATTTCATTTCATCATTGAAATGTTCTCACAACCTATGGACTGACTTTCAAGGACCCTTCATCTTATGCTCTCTATTTATTGCCTATCTATTTATTTTCTTTTTGTATTTTCACAGTTTGCTCTCTTCTGCATGCTGGCTAAAAGCCCAAGTTGGTGCGGTCTTTGATTCTATTATGATTATTACTCTATTATGGATTTATTGAGTATGCCCACAAGAAAATGAATCTGAGGGTTGTGTATGGTGACATATATGTACTTTGATAATAAATTTACTTTGGAGTAAATCTTGGAAGATTATACTTCAGAAGCCTGCGTTCAGCTCTCGGTAAGGAACGATCACATCCTGCAGACTGCCGGGTTTTAACTACTTACTGCAGTCTGTCTTGTGTGCTGGATTTCAGTTAATCACTCCCCGCTGATTCATGATACTTGCCTCGGAATGTCAGGCATCCTACCCTTGTCCTCCACTGTAAATATTGATGCAAAGTAATCCTCATTCAGTGTCGGTCTGTTCTTCAGTTTCATGTTCAAGTTAGCACAATCCATTTTCAAGGAGCCCTTCTACTGACTGACATCACTTGTAAATCATTTTCCATTCTTCATGTCCCACCTTCTTGCTGTTACTTTTGTTATTTTTATCGTACTTTACATCTCCTCACTGCAAGGATTTGCACTTCTGTCTGCTTTTCCTTCTACGTCGATGAGCAAGATAGGAAGCAGCTCAATATCACAGTAATTTCTCAAATACCCGACGTTCAAAGTAAACTTATTATCAAAGTACATATACAGTTCCTATAAAAACTATTCATCCCCTTGGAAGTTTTCATATTTTACAACATTGAGTCACAATGGATTTAATTGGCTTTTTTCGACACCGATCAACAGAAAAAGACTTTTTCGTTTCCAAGTGAAAACAGATCCCTACAAATTGATCTAAATTAATTACAAATATAAAACACAAAATAATTGATTGCATACATATTCACCCCCTTTAATATGACACACCAAATCATCACTGATGCAGCCAATTGGTTTTATAAGTCACATAATTAGCTAAATGGAGACCTGTGTGCAGTCAAGGCGTTTCAATTGATTGTAGTGAAAATACACCTGTATCTGGAAGGTCCAACTGCTGGTGAGTCAGTATCCTGGCAAAAACTACATCATGAAGACAAAAGAACACTCCAAGCAACTCCACAAAAAGTTTATTGAAAAGAACAAGTCAGGAGATGGATACAAGAAAATTTTCAAGTCACAAGATCACAAGACAAAGGAGCAGAAGTAGGCCATTCGGCCCATCGAGTCTGCTCCGCAGCTCCCCCATGGGCTAAACTATTCACCCATCTAGTTCCAATTTCCGGCTTTTTCCCCATATCCCTTGATACCCTGACTAATTAGATACCTGTCAATCTCCTAGTCATTGAATATCCCTGGAGCAGAGTTAAGTCAATCATCAAGAAATGGAAAGAATATGACACAGCTGTAAATCTGCCTAGAGCGGGCTGTCCTCAAAAACAACATGATCGTGCAAGAAGGGGACTAGTGAGGGACGCCATCTAGAGACCTATGACAACTCAGGAGGAGTTACAAGCTTCAGTGGCTGAGATGGGAGAGACTTCGCATATAACTGTATGACTGCATATAACCTTGGTGAGACCACACCTGAAGTATTGTGTGCAGTTTTGGTCCCCTAATCTGAGGAAAGACATCCTTGCCATAGAGGGAGTACAAAGAGGGTTCAGCAGACTGATTCCTGGGATGGCAGGACTTTCACATGATGAAAGACTGGATCGACTAGGGTTATACTCATTGGAATTTAGAAGATTGAGGGGGGATCTTATTGAAACATATAAAATCTTAATGGGATTAGACAGGCTAGATGCAGGAAGATTGTCCCCAATATTGGGGAAGTCCAGAACGAGGGGTCACGGTTTAAGGATAAAGGGGAAGCCTTTTAGGACCGAGATTAGGAAAAACTTCTTCACACAGAGAGTGGTGAATCTGTGGAATTCTCTGCCACAGGAAACAGTTGAGGCCAGTTCATCGGCTATATTTAAGAGGGAGTTAGATATGGCCCTTGTGGCTAAAGGGATCAGGGGGTATGGGGGGAAGGCTGGTACAGGGTTCTGAGTTGGATGATCAGCCATGATCATACTGAATGGCGGTGCAGGCTCGAAGGGCCGAATGGCCTACTCCTGCACCTATTTTCTATGTTTCTAACTATTGTTGCCTGGGTACTTCACCAGTCACAGCTTTATGGGAAAGTGGCAAAGAGAAAGCCACTGTTGAAAAAAACTCACATGATATCTCAGCTAGAGTTTGCCAGAAGGCAGGCGGGGGACTCAGAAGTCGACTGTAAGAAAGTTTTATGGTCTGATGAAACCAAAATTGAGCTTTTTGGCCATCAGACTAAACACGATGTTTGCCAAACACCACACATAATTAAAAACACACCATCCCTACTGTGAAGCATAGTGGTGGCTGCATCATGCTGTGGGGATGCTACACTGCAGCAGGCCCTGGAAGGCTGGTGAAGGTAGAGGGTAAAATGAACGCAGCAAAATACAGGGAAATCCTGCAGGAAACCCTGATGCAGTCACCAAGAGAACTGCAACTTGGGAGAAAATTTGTTTTCCAGCAAGACAATGATCCCAAGCATAAAGCCAACGCTACACAGGAATGGTCTAAAATCAACAAAGTTAATGTCCTAGTCAGGGTCCAACCTCACTCCAATTGAGAATTTGTGGCTGGACTTGAATAAGGCTGTTCACTCATGATCCCCATGCAATCTGACAGAACTTGTGCAGTTTTGTGAAAAAAACAATGGGGAAAAATTGCAGTGTCCAGATGTGCAAAGTCGATAGAGACCTATCCACACAGATTCAAGGATGTAATTGCTGTCAAAGGTGCATCTACTAAATACTGACTTGAAAGGGGTGAATACTTATGCAATCAATTATTTTGTGTTTTATCTTTGTAATAAATTTAGACCAATTTGTAGAAATTTGTTTTCACTTTGACACGAAAGACATTTTTCTGTTGATCAGTGTCAAAAAAACCAAATTAAATCCACTGTGATTCAATGTTGTGAAACAGTAAAACATGAAAACTTCCGGAGGCCGGGGGAAGGGGTGGGGTGGGGTGGCAGGGTTGAGTACTTTTTAAAGACACTGTTTAAAAGTCACCATTTTTTTTATTTTAGAGACACAGCTGCATAGATCAAGCTAATACGAGGGACACCATTTTAAGGTGATTGGAGGAAAGTATAGGGGGATGTCAGAGGTAGGTTTTTTTTACACAGTGATGGGTGCATGGAACACCCTACCAGGAGTGGTGATAGAGGTAGATACATTAGGGGCATTTTAGAAACTCTTAGATAGGCACATGGATATTAGAAAAATAAGGAGCTTGGTGGGAGGGAAGGGTTAGATTGATGTTAGAGAAGGTTAAAAGGACAACACGATATTGTGGGCCGATAGGCCTGTACTGTACTGTAGCGTTCTATGTTCTCGTAGGATCGGTATAAACGGGGCCAGCTACTCAGCACGGACTCAGTGGCTGACGGACTGAATCACAATCACACACATTCTTCCATAAAGACTCACGGCGCTCTCAGTTTACTGAAGCAATTTAACTGACCCCTCTTCACTGTGTAACCTAGTCCATTCTCAGCCCTGACGTCGGCCCCGTGGCTCG
This sequence comes from Mobula birostris, assembly GCF_030028105.1. Classification (NCBI taxonomy): domain Eukaryota; kingdom Metazoa; phylum Chordata; class Chondrichthyes; order Myliobatiformes; family Myliobatidae; genus Mobula; species Mobula birostris. The sequence continues at coordinate 114,567,066 of NC_092380.1, read as the reverse complement.
TGGACGGCCGCACGGTCACACTTTCCACCATGGGGTTCAGCTGATTTCCATCCTGTTGTATTAGCCACCCTCCATGTCCTTAGACCCCTGACCCTGACCTGCTCCCTGCAACACCATGTGCCCTCTCCTGGTTTAATAACTTGGCATTCTTCAGTTTCTCTTTACTTGTTTATCTCCTTTGGCAGTCCCTCGTATTTGATTGGGGTGTAGAGTTATTATTTTTCTTGTAGTTTCACTTTCCTATGCTTGCTATATAATCAGCTCTATACATATAATTGTCCAGTGGATGCTCCAGTTTTCCTGTAAGTGAGGTCACACCATCTGAAGTTGACTGTTTTATAGGTTCATCATTGTCAGTGGAATGTTCTCATCTTCTCAGCCAAAGGTTGCTTTTTCCGTAAATCGATTACAACCTTTTTCTTTGTTCTTTGCTCTTCTTCCATGTTGTTCATTCTCTGCTCCTGCAACGCGCACAAAACAGCAGCAAGCAACAAGATTTATGTTTTATTCTTGACCTCCAAACCTCTGGATCACAAAAATGCCAGGATCCAACACTTGGGAATAAGGTTGATATGTCTCCCCTCCAGAGCACTCCCAGTTATCTGCTGAGGTCCGTGCTGGGTCCCCAAACGCTGGCGATGTCAGCTGGGCTGCTCTGAGCTTCTTCGATGCTTTTACTTGCCCTCCTCGTGCTCCCAGCGAGGAGACACAAGACACCTAATGCCTTCCAGACACCTTCCTTCTCCACCTTGACTAGTCAAGGCCCAAGGGTTTCTAACAGTCTACGAGAACACTATGTTTTTCCAAGGAGACCTGGAGAGATGCTTAGAAAGTTCCTTTTGCCATGCTGATCCTCACTTCCAGAGGCAGAGGCAGAGCTGGGTATCAGCTGTCCATCTCAGGAGACTGGAGTGAGGAATACGGAAGCTGTGGCCCACCGGTCCAATCCTTGCCTTGACATTTACTATCACAGTCACTCTGTAAACTCTCGAAATCTCCAAATCCCCACTCAGTCCAGGAGTCCCACCGCTCCCTCCATCTCCTCCCATTCCAGCACTTCATCAAACAGAATTCCTTCTTCCCACACCACTCCTTAGCCACATGTTCATCTCTATAACCTACACCCACTCCTATCTGCACTGAGTAATTCTGAGATTGGTTCTTTAAGGTTGTTATGACCCGAGGAGGTAGTGGGGATAAGCTCCCGCTACTTATTAAATGATCCCAATGGTGTGCGTCTCAAATAACCTCTGACAGCCAGGTCCAGATCCTGGCCTTCATGCATGGCTTAGCTACTAAACCCAGCAGAACTATTTCTACTGACAGGAGAAAGGACAAAGGTGGGTTAAAACTGGTCGATTCAGGCAGATGGGGCTTGTCAGCCATAGTTGGCAGCTCATCTAGGAGAAGGAACCTTGCGACCATACCCATTAATGGGGAAGGTTTTGGGAGTAAACCCCAAGGGAAAAATCCGGAGCTGGAGTCCCGGAGGCAGCCCTATGTTGAGTTCGATGTTGACTGGCACTTCCTGCGATGCTGCTGGTGCCAAACTGCCTCGGTCTCTGCCGTTCCTTTAGATTCACCCGATGAGTGGGGGGGGCCTGCTGCATGGGCAACAGCTTGCTCTCCATACCGTACTGCCCTGGCTTGCTTATCTAGACCACGCATCCATGGTTGACCCTGACCAACAGAGGCCTCAGTATCCTGGGATCATAACCCTTGGTTCCCTAGCCGTAACTTATTTCCAAACTCTGGTATTTATTCAAACAACCTGTGTCACCAAATCTTCCCTATTTTGTTGGTTCTTGCTTGGACACAAAAACAGTATCCACCCCCACACACTCCTTCCAGCTCCTTACAGGACAGTTTCCCTGGCAATAGGTGAACATAAGTTAATAACAATGATCTTGTCTTCAAAGGGTGTAATCTGTTTGGGAATCTATTCATTTCTGCTCCATGGCTATCCCCTCCACGGACTCTGTCTAGACTTCTCACAGCCAGCACAATTAGACACTCTCACCTACTCGGGGCACTCTCTCTCCTCCCCTCCGCCAGCAGGCACAAGATCCTGCAGTCAGAAAGCACGTCCCACCAGCCTAAAGGACAGCTCCTATCCCACAGCTGAACAGTCCCTAGTATGATAAACTGGACTTCTGACCTCACAATCTACCTCGTTATGGCTACTGCACTGTACCTTCCCCGTAACCGTTACACTTTATTCTGCAGACTTATCGTTTTTCCCTTTCACTTCCGTGATGTATAGGCGTGATGAAATGATCCGTGTGGATGGCATGTAAAACAAAAATACTACAACCAGAGGTCATGGGTTAGAGGTGAAAGGTGAAACATTTAAGGGCAACATGAGGGGGAACTTCGTCCCTGAGCATGGAACAAGTCGCCAGCAGAAGTTGTGGAGGCGGGTTCAATTTCAACATTTCAGAGAAATTTGGGTGGGTACATGGAGGGGAGACATATCAAAGGGCTCTGGTCACAGAGTGCAGGTCAATGGGCAGTTTAATAGCTTGACACAATCTAGATGGGTTGAAGGGCCGGTTTCTGTGCTTTAGTGTTCTAAGATTCTATGTCACAATAATAAACCACTCACTAATTACCAATCCTGACCTTTCTATTGTCTTTTGTATATACATTGTCCCTACTGTATGGGAACAAATTCTGTAGAATTGAGTTCCTCATCCCACTCACGTTATCAGTAAAGGCAGAGGGATTTGCTTCATTAGTCACATATACATCAAAGCAAACAATGATAGGTCTTGTCTTTTGTGTCAACAACCAACGCAGTCCAAGTGAAACACAAAATGCTGGAGGAACTCAGCAGATCAGACAGCATGTATGGAGAGGAATAAACAGAGATTGGTCCTGATAAAGGACCTCGGCCAAAACTGTCGACTTTATTCCTCTCCATGGATGTTGCTAGATCTGCTGAGTGCCTCCAGCAGTTTGTGTGTGTTGATCTGGATTCCCAGCATCCGCAGAATCTCTTGTGTTTACAACATGGTGCAAGGACGCGCTGGGGGCAGCCCACGAGTGTCGCCATGCTTCCAGGGCCAATGTAACATGCCCACGACTTACCAACCCTGAACTGTACATCTTTGGAATGTGGAGGAAACTGGAGCACGTGGAGGAAACCCACACAGTCATGGGGAGAGTGATCACTGGCGGTGTAAAGTGATTGACTAACTGCAGTCAACACACATCAAAGCAGCAGGCCAGGCAGCGTCTCTAGGAAGAGGTACAGTCGACGTTTCGGGCCGAGACCCTTCGTCAGGACTAACTGCAGTGCTTCTGTGCCTCACATAACCAGTCACCTGTTCTGTTTCGATTGTAGCTGAGCTCTGAGCAACTTGCTCACACACGCCAGCCCTCCCTCCCTTCGGCATTAAACTCAAGCAGGCCAGCTCGATGGCTCTGTGTCACCTCCTGGCCTCCTCCAAGCTAACAGGAGTCGCCTGCCACTCGGTTCTAACTCGTCGCCTGCAGCCTCATCCACAATCCTTTTTCATCCATTGAGCCAGTGGCTCTGGCTGGCTCGCTGGCAAACGGCATGAAATTTGTTGTTTTGCAGCAGCAGAACATTGCAATGCATAGTAATTTAAAACTATAAATTAGAATAAGTATATATAAAAAGAATAATAAATTAAATAAGAGTGAAAAAATAGTGAGGTGGTGTTCATGGGTCCTGATGGCGGAGGGGAAGAGGCTGTTCCTTAAACGTTGAGTGTGTGTCTTCAGGCCTCTGTACCTTCCCCCTGATGGTAGCAATGAGAAGGGGGCCTGTTCTGGGCAATAGGGGTCCTTAATGATGGATGCTGCCAGTTTGAGACATCACCTTTCAAAGGCATAGCCTTCAGTAACCTTATTACCTGTGAATTTTGTATTTGTTCTCTCTTGGTCTTGTGGCCTCCGGTGGCTTGTTATTCTGAAGTTATCGTGCGCCTCTGGATTGTCTCCGCTGCTCTGAGTTTGGGTCAACCCTCCTCTACATTTCCTGACACGCTGCACTAAGAGGTTCAACATGGACACGTCCACAGCAGGTTTGAGACAGCCTCAAATGCCTACACACTGCAGTCCAAACTCACAACCTACCCAGAAATAACTCCGCTAAATTGTTTAAAAATGACATTTATAAATAGATTCCTTTCAGCACTGGAGCTATTTTAACTATTTAGTTATCATCAAACTTTAAAGGAGGCCCCTCCACTGGTCAGGGTTGGCCAATAATGTTGCAATCCAGCTGACTACGTGATACACAAGCCAGGGCAGTACGATATGGAGAGCAAGCTGTTGCCCATGCAGCAGGCATCCCCTCTCCACACAGCTGACGATCCAAAGGAACAGCAGAAACCAATAGTTTGGCACCAGCAGCATCTCAGTAGTTGCCAGTCAGCGTTGAACTCAAACCTGAGAAAATCTGCAGATGCTGGAAATCCAGAGTAACCCACACAAAATGCTGGAGGAACTTAGCAGGTCAGGCAGCATCTATGGAAATGAATAAACTGTCAACATTTTGGGTCGAGACCCTTCATCAGGACTCAGGTGTAGGACTACCTCAGGGACTTCAGCTCTGGATTTTTCCCCGAAGCCTCCCCTGTGAGTGGGTAGAGCTTCCCCGTCAGTGGGCAGAGCTTCCCCGTCGGTGGGGCAGAGCTTCCCCGTGGGTGGGTATAGCTTCCCCGTCGGTGGGCAGAGCTTCCCCGTGGGTGGGCAGAGCTTCCCCGTCAGTGGGCAGAGCTTCCCCGTGGGTGGGTAGAGCTTCCCTGTGGGTGGGTAGAGCTTCCCCGTCAGTGGGCAGAGCTTCCCCATGGGTGGGCAGAGCTTCCCCGTCAGTGGGTAGAGCTTCCCCGTCGGTGGGCAGAGCTTCCCCGTGGGTGGGTAGAGCTTCCCCGTCGGTGGGCAGAGCTTCCCCATGGGTGGGTATAGCTTCCCCGTCAGTGGGCAGAGCTTCCCCATGAGTGGGCAGAGCTTCCCCGTCAGTGGGCAGAGCTTCCCCGTGAGTGGGTAGAGCTTCCCCGTCAGTGGGTAGAGCTCCCCCATGAGTGGGCAGAGCTTCCCCGTCAGTGGGTAGAGCTTCCCCGTCAGTGGGTAGAGCTTCCCCGTGGGTGGGTATAGCTTCCCCGTCAGTGGGCAGAGCTTCCCTGTCGGTGGGTAGAGCTGCAAGGCAGAGTAGATTTGAGATCAGGTTTCCTCCTCCTAGATGAGCTGCCAACCACGGCTGACGAACCCCATCTGCATGGACATTTCATAAAACTAACCACCATAACACTACACAATAAAATGTTATCTGAATTAATTCTCAGCACCCCTCTGTACGGAGAAGATCATTGTTTAAGACTTTGTGTTGCTGGAACCTGTTGGGCCCCTCCGCATTGACTTTTGAGTGGGGTTCTCGGCACTCTCGGGGTGATTAGTTGACGTCCGTGCGGTGTCTCTGACTGCACTGTGTGACTCCCTGACTCATTGTCAACGCCAAGTTTATCGTCATCTGCACATGTCCGTGTGGGCACAGGTGCAGTGAGAAACTTACAGCAGCATCATCACAGCCACAGAGCATCAGATAAGGGGCACTCACAGGTAAAACAGAAACTTAAAAACTAATTTCACAAGGAATAACAATACAAAACTAAATGCTAGTGCAAAGTGATTAGAGTGTTGCTAAACTCAGGTGATTAGGACAGGCATTGAAGGAGAGAGCGGGTAAGTTCAAAGTTTCTTTTAAACACAGAGTGGTGGGTACTGGAATGCGCTGCCTGGGGTGGGGGTGGTGGGTACTGGAACGCGCTGCCTGGGGTGGGAGTCCAGGCAGATATATTAGTGACATGTACATAGGCACATTAATGTGAGGAACATGAAACGATATGGACCTTGTGTAGGCAGAAAAGATTAGTTTAGTTGGCCATTTGATTACTAACTTAATTGGTGTGGCACAACACTTTGGGCTGGAGGGCCTGTTCCTGGGCTGTACTGTCTGTGTTCTATGTTCTAAGTGAAAACACTAACCATAGTGTAAAAAACTTGCCCCTCACATCTCCTTTGAACTTGTCCCTCTCACCTTAAATGCCTGCCCTCTGGTATTAGACATTTCAACCCTGGGAAAAAGATACTGTCAAATCAGAGATGCGGAGAAACTTCTTTGGCCAAAGAGTGGTGAATTTGTGGAATTTGTTGCCACATTAGCTGTGGAGGCCAGGTCGTTGGGTGTATTTGAGGCAGAGATTGATAGGTTCTTGACTGGACATGACATCAAAAGTTACGTGGAGAAGGCCGGGAACTGGGGTTGAGGAGGAGAAAAAAAAGGATCAGCCATGTTGAATGGCAGAGCAGACTTGATGGGCTGAATGGCCTAATTCTGCTGCTATCTCTTATGGTCTTATGTCTTATGGTCTTATGTCTGCTCTATCTGTGCCTCCCATAATCTTAAAAACCACTATCAGGTCTCCCTCCGTCCCTGCCACTCTAGAAGAAGCAACCCACGTTTGTCCAACCTCTCACGATAGCACGTGTTCTTTCATGAAAGCAACGCTCTGGGAACCTCTCCTTAGCCCCCTCCAAAGTGTCAACGCATTTCCTGTGAAGCAGCAGCCAGATCTGAGTGCAATATGGTCATGAAGGAAGCCCACAGACATTAAGAGGTCCCGTCATCTGAAAGCAAACAGCAGCTAACAGCAACAACTTCTCTCTCTGTGTGACGTTGCTGCAGTGGTCTGGCATTTTCTTTCAGCTCAGTGCAGAGAGAGATAGAGAGAGGTTACTGCTGTTCGCTTTCAGATGGTAGGATCTACGATGCACTGAACTCTGAATTAACCTGTGGTCGCCCAACTGAGCAATGTTAATACGAAAGAAGTTCACCCAATAATGCACACCCTCCAGGGACAACATGGTAGTGTAGTGGTTAGTGCAACACTTCACCGCACTGGTCCATTGATCTCCAATCAGGGTTCAAATCCCTCTGCTGTCTCTCAGGAGTTTGTACATTCTTCCTGTGACCATGTGGGTTACCTCCCAGTGCTCCAGTTTCCTCCCACAGTCCAAATACATGCAGGGCCGTAGCTTACGGGCACACTATGTTGGTGCTGGAAGCATGGTGACATTTGTGGGCTGCCCCCAGCACGTCCTTGGACTGTGTTGGTCATTGACACAAACAACACACTTCACTGTATGTTTCAATATACATAAAGCAAATTAAAACTAATCTTTAATCGTTAACTCTGCAGCTTAAAATCAATTCCTCACTGTAAGGATCACGTTGAGCTTCCTAGGTTTCAATAAAATGTGGGTTCATAACCCTCCCCAGAGGCTACAAGAGGTGTCCTTCGTGACATACCACGGCCCAGGCCAAGGCACTGAACGTGGGCCCCTTCACCTCTCCACTGAACACAGAAGTTCCTTATTTCTAAAGAAACTTAAAATCCACAGTAGGAATTTACTAGAGGGAATGCTGAGCAATACAATATGCATGCATTCAGAAGGACGGGCTTATAAACCTCCTAAATGAGTGTCCCTTACAGAGTGAGGAGGTGGCACAATATTCCAATGTCACAACAGGTACTGATGCACTTGGAACAACCTGTCTGCATTTTTGCAATCAAATTATCTCGTATTGAAATCCAACATTCCTGATTCTTGGAGTGCAGGAGACCATGAGGTGATGGCATACAGGTGTAGAAGAGAAGGGACAGGGTTGTTTTCTCAGGAATGGGGAATCAACAACAAGAGGGTAGAGGTTTAAGGTGAGAGGGGAGGGATCTAATAAGAATGCGAGGGGAAATGTTTCCACATGGAGGGTGGTCAGTGTATGGAATGAGCTGCCAGAGGAAGTGGTTGATGCAGGTGCAAGAAGGACATGTAAAAAGTTTAAACACAGGAGATTCTGCAGATGCTGGAAATCCAGAGAAACACACACAAGATGCTGGAGGAACTCAGCAGGTCAGGCAGCATCTATGAAGAGGTACATTTCAGGCCAAGATCCTTTATGAGATGGAGTTCAGCCCAGATAAGTGTGAGGTGGTTCATTTTGGTAGGTCAAATATGATGGCAGAATGTAGTATTAATGGTAAGACTCTTGGCAGTGTGGAGGATCAGAGGGATCTTGGGGTCCGAGTCCATTGGACAGTCAAAGCCGTTGCGCAGGTTGACTCTGTGGTTAAGAAGGCATACAGTGCATTGACCTTCATCAACCATGGGATTGAGTTTAAGAGCTGAGAGGTAATGTTGCAGCTATATAGGACCCTGGTCAGACCCCACTTGGAGTACTGTGCTCAGTTCTGGTCACCTCCGGGAGGATGTGGAAACTATAGAAAGGGTGCAGAGGAGATTTACAAGGATGTTGCCTGGATTGAGGAGCATGCCTTATGAGAATAGTTTGAGTGAACTCAGCCTTATCTCCTTGGAACAGCAGAAGATGAGAGGTGACCTGATAGAGGTGTATAAGATGATGAGAGGCATTGATCATGTGGATAGTCAGAGGCATTTTCCAGGGCTGAAATGGCTAACACAAGAGGGCTTAGTTTTATGGTGCTTGGAAGAACGTACAGAGATGTCAGGGGTAGGTTTTTTACGCAGAGAGTGGTGGGTGCGTGGAATGGGCTGCCAGTAACGGTGGTAGAGGCAGATACAGTAGGGTCTTTTAGGAGACTCCTGGACAGGTACATGGAGCTCAGAAAAATAGAGGGCTATGGGTAACCCTCGGTAATTTCTAAAGTAAGTACATGTTCGGCACAGCATAGTGGGCCGAAGAGCCTGTATTGTGTTGTAGGTTTTCTATGTTTCTATGAGACCCAGAATGTTGACTCTTTATTGCGGCCTGACCTGCTGGGTCCAGTGTTTTGTATGTAAAAGGTACCTGAACAGGTACACAGACAAGAAAGGATTGGAGAGATACGGGTCAAACACGGGCAAATGGGACGAGTTTAACTTGCAAGAGTTTGGCGATGTATCACGTCTCCTCAGATTCCTAATTTAACATTGCTGCTCTCATGCCTCCTTTGTAATTGCATCAATATGTTGGGCTGATCCTCAGAAATGTTTACACACAGCAACTTGAAACCACCCACATTTTCACTTCTGACACAAAGGTTGGGGGCGTTGTGGATAGTGTGGAGGGCTGTCAGAGATTACAGCGGGACATTGATAGGATGCAAAACTGGGCTGAGAAGTGGCAGATGGCGTTCAACCTAGATAAGTATGAAGTGGTTCATTTTGGCAGGTCAAATATGATGGCAGAATATAGTATTAATGGTAAGACTCTTGGCAGTGTGGAGGATCAGAGGAATCATGGGGTCCAAGTCCATAGGACACACAAAGCTGCTGCGCAGATTGACTCTGTGGTTAAGAAGGCACACGGTGCATTGGCCTTCATCAACCATGGGATTGAGTTTAAGAGCTGAGAGGTAATGTTGCAGTTATATAGGACCCTGGTCAGACCCCACTTGGAGTACTGTGCTCAGTTCTGGTCACCTCACTACAGGAAGGATGTGGAAACCATAGAAAGGGTGCAGAGGAGATTTACAAGGATGTTGCCTGGATTGGGGAGCATGCCTTACGAGAATAGGTTGAGTGAACTCAGTCTTTTCTCCTTGGAGCGACAGAGGATAAGAGGTGACCTGATAGAGGTGTGTAAGATGATGAGAGGCATTGATTGTGTGGATAGTCAAAGGCTTTTTCCCAGAGCTGAAATGGCTAGCACGAGAGGGCACAGTTTTAAGTGGTGAATGCGTGGAATGGGCTGCCGGGGACAGTGGTGGAGGCGGATACGATAGGGCCTTTTAAGAGACTCCTGGACAGGTACATGGAGCTTACAAAAATAGAGGGCTATGGTAACCCTAGGTAATTTCTAAAGTAAGTACATGTTCGGCACAGCATTGTGGGCCAAAGGGCCTGTATTCTGCTGGAGGTTTTCTATGTTTCTATGTTTTTATGATCCCTCGGTGAGGACTAGTGTGTGTTTCTTTAACTCCCCCTTCCTTAAGTTCAGAGTCAATTACTTGGCCTGACTGATGTTGAGAGAAAGGTTATTGCTGTGACACCACTCAACCAGTTGACAGCTGGAAATTTGTGAGTCTTTCATGTCATATCCAGTCTCCTCAAACTCCTGATGAAATATAGCTGGTGAGCGCAGCAGGTCAGCAGCATCTCTAGGAAGAGGTACAGTCGACGTTTCCGGCCGAGACCCTTCGTCAGGACTGACTGAAAGAAGAGATAGTAAGAGATTTGAGAGGGGGAGGGGAGATCTGAAACGATAGGAGAAGACAGGAGGGGGAGGGATGGAGCCAAGAGCTGGACAGGTGATTGGCAAAAGGGATACAAGGCTGGAGAAGGGAGAAGATCACTGGACGGGAGGCCTATGGAGAAAGAAAGGGGGAGTGGGGGGAAAAAACCCAGAGGATGGGCAAAGAGTTACAGTGAGAGGGACAGAGGGAGAAAAAAGAGAGAAAAAAAAGGGGGGGGAAAGAAAAATAATTAATAAATAAATAAATAAATAAATAAGGGATGGGGTACGAAGGGGAGGTGGGGCATTCCCTCATTTATTTATTTATTTACTCACCCTTTTTTCTCCCTCTGTTCCTCTGACTATACCCCTTGCCCATCCTCTGGGTCCCCCCTCCCCCTTTTCCTTCTCCCTGGGCCTCCTGTCCCATAATCCTCTCATATCCCCTTTGCCAATCACCTGTCCAGCTCTTGGCTCCATCCCTCCCCCTCCTATCTTCTCCTATCATTTTGGATCTCCCCTCCCCCCACACCCCACTTTCAAATCTCTTACTAGCTCTTCCTTCAGTTAGTCCTGATGAAGGGTCTCGGCCTGAAACGTCGACTGTACCTCTTCCTAGAGATGCTGCCTGGCCTGCTACGCTCCACCAGCAAATTTGATGTGTGTTGCTTGAATTTCCAGCATCTGCAGATTTCCTCATGTTGGCGATGAAATACAGCTGCTGCCATGCCATTCTTTGTGATTGCATCGATATGTTGGACCCAGGACAGAGCCTCAAAGGTGTTGATACCCAGGAACTTGAAACTGCCCAGCCTTTCCACTGCTGATCCCTCAGTGAGGACTGGTGTGTGCTCCCTCAACTTCCCCTTCATTAAGTCCACAATCAATCCCTTGGTCTTACCCATAGCAAATTTCACCACACACACCAGTGATATTAAACCCGATTCTGATTCTGAATCTGGGTCAGCATGGATCAGTTGGGCTGAAGGGTCTGTTTTCATACTGTATGACTCTGTGACTAAGAAATGAAAGATCCTCCTTAGGTCCTGCAGTCAATGTTAATCCCTTAATCAAAATCACGGAAACAGATTATCCGATTACAGTTTATGGGACTGAGTTCTGCACAAATTGGCAACAGGTTACACTTTGAAAACAGTTCATTAGCTGAAATCAATTTCTCCAGCCTCTGCAAACAACACATAAAAAATGCTGGAGGAACTCAGCAGGCCAGGCAGCGTCTATGGAAAAGAGTTGTCGATGTTTCAGGCCGAGTACAGCCCAAAATGTCAGCTGTACTCTTTTCCACAGATACTGCCTGACCTGCTGAGTTCCTCCAGCATTTTGTGTGTGTTTCTTGGATTTCCAGCATCTGCAGATTTTCCCTTGTTTGTGATTGGATTTCTCCAACTTCAGGCAAATTTTCCCCTTGCCCTTCCATCTGCTACAATCCCCACTCTGGCCTCTTACCTCATCTCCTCATTTGCCCATCATCTGCCCCTGATGCCCCTCCTCCTTCCCTTTCTCCCATGGTCCACTCTCCCTCCTATCAGATTCCTTCTTCTCCAGCCCTTTGCCTTTTCCAACTTTCACCTCCCAGCTTCACTTCAGCCTCCCTCGCCTCCCTCCTGGCTTCACCTGTCACCTTCCAGCTTGTCCTGCTCCTACCCCCACCTTCTTATTGGGGCTTCTCTCTAACTTTCCAGTCCTGATGAAGGGTCTCAGCCTGAAATGCCGACTGTTCATTAATTTCCATAGATGCTGCCTGACGTGCTGAGTTCCTCCAGCATTTTATGTGTGTGTGTGTTGCTCTGGAATTCCAGCATCTGCGGGATCTTGTGTGTTTATCACCGGCTGTCAACTGCTTTGGGTAGTTCTGGGGCTGCGGAAGGTGCTACACAAACGCAGCTCTCTCCTTGCTGAACTGGTGAGAGGAAGAGAGCGACCGACGAGACAGTCACATCCAATGAAGACATGCTCTGAACGTCTCCCCGGTTGTTAGTTCGACTGTACAGAAGGAATTGGTATCCATAAGACACGAGAGCAGAATTAGGCCATTCGGCACATCAATGGAGAACTCTCTGATGGGATAGTTCTGTTTTCCACTGACTGCCGACAGCCAGCAGTGAGCTACAATAGTCTCACAGTAAATCGCAACATCACAACAGTTACAGAACTACATGAGAAATCGCCACTCTCTCTCTCTCTCTCTCTCTTATTGCATGCAGTTAGTTAATTACACAGGCGAGATGCGATCTTTAAAGGCTGCTGCTGCCTGTAGCGTTCCTCCGACCGGTGTTTACAAACTGGAGGCAAGGGTACTGTACCTGGTCAGGGGTAGGAGACACAAGGAGGACTCTGTACTCTGTCGTCAGGACCCAGTGCTCAGATTCCGTTATACAGATCCTCCTAAACACTCACTGGCTCAGTACGGACTGTCAGGCTAACTCCTGCTATTCTCAGCCCAGCCTCTCTCTCACTCCTGGGAGCTTTTACCATTTAAGGGCAACGTTCCATCTGGTCCTGTTTCCCTCGCGCTCTCTCTCTCTCTCTCCCTCTCCCCCCCCCTCTCTCTGTTTCTCTCCCTCACTCTCTCTAGCTATCACTCTCTCCCCCCTACTCCCTCCCTCTCTCTGTCTCTCTCACTTTCTCTTACACAGTTTCTGTCTCTCTCTCTCTCAGTTTGTTTCTCTCCACCTCTGACTCTTTCTCAGTCCCTCCACCTCTCTCTCACTTCCTCCCCTCCATATCTCCTCCTTCCCCCCCCCCGTGTCCCGTTCTCCCTCATTTCTCCGTCTCTCTCCCCCCTCCCATTCCAATGGTCCCACACGTTTCTCAACCTCCTCTCTCCCCTCTCCTGCCTCCGGGCCAATCAGTCAAAACATGAAAAGGGAACTTTGTTTAACTTTGCCTCTGGAAAATCAGCTTCTCTTTGAGTCAGATAAATAAGCAACACACACACACACAATGCTGGAGGAACTCAGCAGGTCAGGTAGCTCAGAAACTCAACACAAACTTCACAGCATACAGAATGCCAGTGACATTAAACCTGATTCTTACTACTGATGGAAATGAATAAACAATCAACGTTTCAGGCTGAGACCCTTCATTAGAATGGGAGAAGATGACTGAATAAGGTGAGGGAAGGGGAGGAGGACAAGCTGGCAGGTGATAGGTGAGAGCAGGTGAGGATGAAGGTGGGTGGGTGGGGAAAGAGGATGAAGTAAGAGGCTGGGAGATAAAGGGCTAGAGAAATATAGAAACACTAGAAAACCTACAGTACAATACAGGCGCTTCAGCCCACAATGCTGTGCCAAACATGTACTTACTTTCGAAATTACCTCGGGTTACCCACTGCCCTCTATTTTTCTAAGCTCCATGTACCTATCCAGGAGTCTCTTAAAAGACCCTATCGTATCCGCCTCCACCACCATTGCCGGCAGCCCATTCCACACGCTCACCACCCTCTGCGTAAAAAACTTATCCCTGACATCTCCTCTGTACCTACTTTCAAGCACCTTAAAACTGTGCCCTCTCATGCTAGCCATTTCAGCCCTGGAAAAAAGCCTCTGACTATCCACACGATCAATGCCTCTCATCATCTTATACACCTCTGTCAGGTCACCTCTCATCCTCTGTCGCCCCAAGGAGAAAAGGTCGAGTTCATTCAACCTGTTTTCACAGGGCATGCTCCCCAATCCAGGCAACATTCTTGTAAATCTCCTCTGCACCCTTTCTATGGTTTCCACATCCTTCCTGTAGTGAGGCGACCAGAACTGAGCACAGTACTCCAAGTGGGGTCTCACCAGGGTCCTATATAGCTATATAGCCTCTTGGCTCTTAAACTCAATCCCACAGTTGATGAAGGCCAATGCACTGTATGCCTTCTTAATCATAGAGTCAACCTGCGTAGCAGCTTTGAGTGTCCTATGGACTTGGACTCCAAGATCCCTCTGATCCTCCACACTGTCAAAAGTCTTACCATTAATACTATATTCTGCTATCATATTTGACCTACCAAAATGAATCACCTCACTCTTATCTGGGTTGAACTCCATCTGCCACTTCACAGCCCAGTTTTGCATCCTATTGATGTCCCGCTGTAACTTCTGATAGCCCTCCACACTATCCACAACACCCCTAACCTCTGTGTCATCAGCAAATTCACTAACCCATCCCTCCACTTCCAGGTCATTTACAGAAATCACAAAAAAAAGGGGTCCCAGAACAGATCCCTGAGGCACACCACTGGTCACTAACCACCATGCAGAATATGACCCATCTACAACCACTCTTTGCCTTCTGTGAGCAAGCCAATTCTGGATCAACAAAGCAAGTCCCCTTGGATCCCATGCCTCCTTACTTTCCCAATAAGCCTTGCATGGGGTACATTGTCAAATGCCTTGCTGAAATCACTACATCTACTGCTCTACCTTCATCAAAGTGTTTAGTCACATCCTCAAGAAATTCAATCAGGCACGTAAGGCATGACCTACCATTGACAAAGCCATGCTGACTATTTCCAATCATATTATGCCTCTCCAAATGTTCATAAATCCTGCCTCTCAGGATCTTCTCCATCAACTTACCAACCACTGAAGTAAGACTCACTGGTCTATAATTTCCTGGGCTATCTCTACTCACTTTCTTGAATAAGGGAACATCTGCAACCCGCCAATCCTCCAGAACTTTTCCCATCCCCACTGATGATGCAAAGATCATTGCCAGAGGCTCAGCAATCTCCTCCCTCACCTCCCACAGTAGCCTGGGGTACATCTCATCCGGTCCCGGTGACTTATCCAACTGGACACTTTCCTAAAGCTCCAGCACATCCTCTTTCTTAATGTCTACATGCTCAAGCTTTTCAGTCCTCTGTAAGTCATCTCTACAATCGCCAAGATCCTTTTCCGTAGTGAATAATTAATCAAATTATTCATTAAATACCTCTCCTATCTCCTCCGGTTCCATACACACTTTTCCACTGTCACACTTGATTGGTCCTATTTTGTCACGTCTTATCCTCTTGCTCTTCACATACTTGTAGAATACCTTGGGGTTTTCCTTAATCCTGCTCGCTAAGGCCTTCTCATGGCCCCTTCTGGCTCTCCTAATTTCATTCTTAAGCTCCTTCCTGCTGGCCTTTTAATTTTCCAGATCCCTATCATTACCTAGTTTTTCGGACCTTTCATAAGCTTTTCTTTTCTTCTCGGCTAGATTTTCAACAGCCTTTGTACACCATGGTTCCTGTACCCTACCATCCTTTCCCTATCTCACTGGAACGTACTTATGTAGAACACCACACAAATATCCCCTGACCATTTGCCACATTTCTGCCATACATTTCCCTGAGAACATCTGTTCCTAATTTATGCTTCCAGGTTCCTGCCTGATAGTTTCATATTTCCCCTTACTCCAATTAAACACTTTCCTCACTTGTCTGTTCCTATCCCTCTCCAATGGAAAAGGAGATAGAATTGTGATCACTATCTCCAAAATGCTGAGAGACCTGACACCTGACCAGGTTCATTTCCCAATAGCAGATCAAGTACAGCCTCTCCTTTTGTAGGCTTATCTACATAACCTTCCTGAACACACCTAACTCCATCCCATCTAAAGCCCTTGCTCTAGTGAGATGCCAATCAATGCCGGGGAAATTAAAATCTCCCATCACGACAACCCAGTTATTATTTCACCGTTCCAGAATCTGTCTCCCTATCTGCTCCTCGATGTCCCTGTTACTATTGGGAGGTCTATAAAAAACACCCAGTAGATTTATTGACCTCTTCCTGTTCCTAACTTCCACACACAGAGACTCAGTAGATAATCCGTCCATGACTTCCTCCTTTTCACAGCCGTGACACTATCTCTGATTAACAGTACCATGTCCCCACCTCTTTTGCCTCCCTCCCTGTCCCCTCTACCATCCAATTCCTAAGTGAACATTGAACCTGTGAACACTATCTCACTTTTTTAATATATATTATCTGGTTTTGCACAATTTATAATCTATTCAAAATATGTATACTGTAATTGATTTAATTATTTATTATTATTTTTCTTCTTTCTTCCATATCATGTATTGCATTGAACTGCTGCTGCTAAGTTAACAAGTTTCACGACACATGCCGGTGATAGTAAGCCTGATTCTGATGTATAAGATGATAAAAGGCATAGATCGAGTGAGTAGACAGAGACTTTTTCCCCAGGGCAGAAACGGTTAATCTAAGGGGACGCAATTTTAAGATGATTGGAGGACAGTATAGGGTGATGTCAGAGATAGGCAGTTTTCTTTTTACACAGAGAGTGGTGGGTGTGTGGAGGGTGCTGCCAGGGACGGTGGTAGAAGCAGAAACATTAGGGACATTGAAGAGAGTCTTAGATAGGTGGTAGAAGCAGAAACATTAGGGACATTGAAGAGAGTCTTAGATAGGCATGTGGAGGGTAGAAAGATGGAGAGCTATGTGGAAGAGAAGGGTTAGATTCATCTCAGAGTACAGTAAAAGATCGGCATGACATCATGGGCCGTGAAGCCTGTACTGTGCTGTACTGTTCTATGTTCTGTGTTCTATCAACTTCAAGTTCAGTTTACTGTCGTACAACCATACACATGTATACCTC
The DNA here is from genome assembly GCF_030028105.1 of Mobula birostris. Classification (NCBI taxonomy): domain Eukaryota; kingdom Metazoa; phylum Chordata; class Chondrichthyes; order Myliobatiformes; family Myliobatidae; genus Mobula; species Mobula birostris. Next base: position 114,550,229 of record NC_092380.1, on the reverse strand, counting down.
CAGACCAACATGCACAACACAGTACAACAACTAACACACAACCCACAAAGTAATATTACCACAACTAAGTTCACAAATAACAAAATATATGCCAGAAGATTGACATTAGCATAAGGTGCATTTAAGACTCAAGTTAAGAAGTAAACAGTATAACGATAGTGACACTTCATGCGTGATGAGACCTGGGTGGTGGCCGCGAGTTCAGTAATCTCATAGTCTGGGGGAAGAAGCTGTTCCCGTCCTAACAGTCCTTGTCCTAATGCTATGGTACCTCCAGCCTGATAGTAGGGGGTCGAGGAGATTGTTGGATGGAGGGAGGGATCACTGACAATGTTAACAGCCCTGCAGACACAGCACTTCCCATAAATATCTCTGATGGGCGGAAAGAGACCCTGATGGTCCTCTCAGCAGTTGTCACAATCCTTTGTAGTGACTCGCAGTCCGATGGCCTGTAATTCCCACACCAGACAGTGATACAACTGGTTCTACGCTCTACGTGCTAAACCTGCTCCACCAGGGAACAGGAACACAGCCCTCAAACTCATTGTCCCCCAGTTCTCTTAAAACCAGCACACTAACCCATGGATGTGTGAAGGGCTGCTCTACTTCCCTCATCTGACTATATTTACAATATCCTGTGTAAATTATCTATATTAAACAACCGTCAGGCGACTGCTAGGAAGCTGTGGTTGGAAACTCCAAGCAGCAAGAGTGGATAATGCAGAGTCGTATCTATAGACTGTGGTATGGACATGGGCTCAGACTGACGGTAATGCCCAAGGATCCCTGTCTCTCAGATCAAACCATGTTCTCGAGTCTGTAAACACCTACCAAACATTCTCACACAAAGGATAAATCTGGAACACAGAAGATCACAGCCCAACATCAAAGTGTAACAAGATTCTTGCGAGATGGAGAGGGAGAGATGAGGAGGTGGGGAGGGTGTGTGTGTGTGTGTGTGTGTGTGTGTGAGAGAGAGAGAGAGAGAGAGAGAGAGAGAGAGAGAAGGGAGGGAGAGAGGGAGGGGTAGAGAGAGAGAGAGAGAGAGGGAGAAGGGAGGGAGAGAGGGAGGGGTAGAGAGAGAGAGAGAGAGAGGGAGAGAGAGAGAAGGGAGGGAGAGAGGGAGGGGTAGAGAGAGAGAGAAAGGGAGAGAGGGGGAGGGAGGGAGGGAGAGATAACAGCTGGTGTATAACAGCATTGAATGACTCACTCATATCGCCAAATGTGCTCAAACTTCATGGACATAACACCATTAATCACATCACACTTAAACAACACCGCTGTGTCTGCACAGTACAGAGGCAGAGATGTGTGGTGAGCAGTCTAAAGTTCAAACTGAAAGTAAATTATCAAAGTATATATATGTCACCATATACAACCCTGAGATTCACTTCCTTGCAGGCATTCACAGTAAATACAAAGAAACACTATGAAATCAATGAGAAACCACGGACAACAGGTCAGATGAACAGCCAGTGTGCATAAGACCACAAGCTGTGGAACTACGAAAAGGGAAAACAGGCAAAATAATAATAATAAGTAAATAAGCAATGATCACCGAGAGCATCAAGTGAAAATTCCTTGGAAAGTGAGACTTTAGGTTGTGGGAACAGTTCAGTGTTGGGGTGAGTGAAGTTAGCCCCTCTGGTTCAGGAGGCTGGTGGTTGAGGGGTAACAACTGTTCATCATACTTATCTGCCCCCGGCAGGCAAGAGTAGGTGCCTTTTCTTGACTATTTTTATTTTTACAGTAACAGCAAGCCCCTCCTGACCAACGACACCCCAGTGACCATGTAGCCTACTAACCTGCATGTATTTGGATTGTGGGAGGAAATCGGAGCACACAGAGGGAACGTACAAACTCCTTGCAGACAGCAGCAGAAGCTAAATTCAGGCTTCTGGCACTGTAATAGTGTTACAATGACCGATAAGCTACCGGGCCACCCCTAGATCCTCAGCATAGCATTCACCACGGCCACATGAAGTGCATGAAACACCACCACCGTCAGAAAGGAGGCCTCAGGCCCCACAGCCATCAGGAACAGGAACAATACCAGGTTCAGGAACAGTTATCACCTTCAGCCATCAGGCTCTTGAACCAGAGGGGATAACTTCACTCACCTCAACACTGAACTGTTCCCACAACCTACAGACTCACTGTCAAGGTCTCTACAACTTATGTTCTCAATATTATTTGTTTACTTCTTTTCAATATTTGCATAGTTTGTCCCCTCTTGCACATTGGTTGTTTGTTGTCTTTGGATCAAGCATCAACTTTAGTCACCATAGATATTTACATGGATTGGGAATTTGCAACAATTCAACAATTACACAGAAAAATATATATAAAAATAAAGTTAGAAGTACAGATATGAAACAAAATGCATAGTTTGCTAATGAATTCTATTGTATTTATATTCCTGTGAATGCCTACAGGAAAACAAATCTCAGGGTAGGATATGGCAACATATATGTACTTTGATAATAAATTACTTTGATTTTGAAGGTGGATAATCTTCCAGAGATTCCCATAACGTCATATGATACATTTGGCTGGGGCCTGTATCCTACAAACTTAGTGGGAATGTTGAAAAGAGATTGGTGGGGCCCACCAGAGATTGATTTATTTAGAGATACAGTGCACAACAATCCCTATCGGCAAACAAGCCACACTGCCCAGCACCCTACCGATTTAACCCTAGCCTAGTCACAGGACAATTTACAATTAACCTACTAACTGATACGCCATTGGCCTGTGGGAGGAAACCATCGATTTGGGGAGGACATACAGACTCCTTACAGAGGACACTGCAGTTGAACTCTGAACTCCAACGTCCCAAACTGTAATAGCGTCACACTAACCGCTACAATACCATGGCGCCCATAAGATGTCTTTCTTAGCTACGTGATGTATCTCAAAACTGAATCCTGGTGAATGTTATCTTTGATGGGGGGAGTCTAAGACCAGAGGACACAGCCTCAGAATAGAGGATGTCCTTTTACAACGGAGGTGAGGAGGAACTTCTTTAGCCAGAGAGTGGTGAATCTGTAGAATTCGTTGCCACAGGCGGCTGTGGGGGCCGAGTCATTGGGTATATTTAAGGCAGAGGTTGATAAGTTCTTGAATATTCAGGGCATGAAGGGATATGGAGAGGAGGCAGGAGACTGGGGCTGAGGGAAAATTAGATTAGTCATGATGAAATGTTGCAGCAAACTCAAAAGGCCAAATGGCCTAATTCTGCTCCTATATCTTATTGTCTTATGGTCTTTATTTAAGACCAGGGAATTGAAGATGTTTTCTACACAGACTTTAGCAAGGCCTTAGTCAGGCTGCAGGATCCAAAGTGTTGAGAGGCTGTGAGCTCACAGAATCTGGGGTGAGCTGGCCAAGTGGGTACACAGCTGGCATAGTGGAGGAGGCAGAGGGTCATAGTGATGGGGTGTTATTCACGTTGGAGACCAGTGATGTGCCACAGGGACCGGCACTGGCTCCACTCCTGTTTCTCACCTACATTAGCAATTGGGAAGAGAACAGTCAGTGGGTTTGGTGATGGACAATGTAAGAGATTGACTGCGGAATCAGCCGAGGGTAAGCAGGTGGAACTGAACTTGGTTAAGTAAGAAGTGGTGTGTTTTGGGAAGTTAAACCAGGACAGAATTTGCACAGTGTAACATAACCACAAGACATTTGGCAGATGCTGGAAATCCAGAGGAATACACACCACAAAATGCTGAAAAAGATGAAAAACATTCATTAGGGTCTCGGCCCGAAACATAAACTGTTTATTCCTCCCCATAGATGCTGCCTGACCTGCTCAGTCCCTCCAGCGTTTTCTGTGTACTACTGTGTTCTTGGGAGCTGAACAGCAGAGCCCAGGGGAGTGTTGCCGAGCAGAGGGACCTTGGGGTACGGTACATGGTTCACTGACAGTAGCAGCGCATTGGTCAGGGTGGTGAAGAAAGCATTTGGTGTATTTGACTTCATCAGATGAGACATCAGTACGAGAACTGAGATGTGATATTACAGCCATACACGACACTGGGAGATCGCAGTTCTGGTCCTTACGCTACAGCCAGGATCTGATTAAGCTGGAGAAGGTGCAGGAAAGAGTCACAGCGTGTTACTGGGACTGGAGAACTTCAGATACAAGAGGCTGAGTGTTTTCACTGGAGTAACTGAGACTAAGGAGTGACCTTATACAGGTCTATAATGTCATGAAGGGCAAAGATAAGGTGGATAATCACAGTCTTTTCCCCAGGGTAAGGGATGGAGATACATCTCCACCAAAGGAGGTGTAAGGTGCTCCTTCCTTCTGCTAGCCTGCTGGTCACCCTTGGGCGAGGTGTGGCACCTGCTTAGCCCCCTGATCAGGGTCATGTGAGCCATGGGAGCAGGTGGTGGTGGTGGTCCACGAATGTAGTTAAATGATAATAAGCTTCACTTAACACAAGCGGAACTTCCTGGTGGCCAAACATTTTAACTCTAACTGCTATTCCCATTCCCACACATCAGTCCATGGCCTCCTCTTGTGCCAAGATGAAGCCACCCTCAGAGTGGAGGAGTATCACCTTATGTTCCTTCTGGGTAGACTCCAACCTGACGGCATGAAGACTGATTTCTCCTTCCAGTAAAAAAAACCCTCCCTCCCCTCTCCTTCTACTCCCCACTCTGGCCTCTTACCTCTTCTCACCTACCTACTACTTCCCCCTGGGTCCTCTCCTCCTTCTCTTTCCCCTATGGTTCACTCTCCTCTCCTATCAGATTCCTTCCTCTCCAGCCCTTGACTTTTCCCACTCACCTGGCTTCACCTATCACCTTCTAGCTAGCTTCCTTCTCCTCCCACCATCTTTTCATTCTGGCATCAGCCCTCTTCCTTCTCAGTCCCAATGAAGGGTCTCCGGCCAAAATGACAACTGTTCATTCATTTCCATAGATGCTGCCTGGCCTGCTGAGTTCTTCCCACATTTTGTGTGTGTTGCTCTGGATTTTCAGCCCTTTCTCGTGTTTAAGATAGACCTCGACCACCCACGTCATATGACACAGCACATAATGATGACAATGAGGGGACTGTAAAACTAGAGGGCACAGGGTAATGTGAGAGGGTAATGAAGTAAAGAAGATCATAGAGAGGGTGATGGGAATATGGAACGAGCTGCCAGAAACAGGAACAATTACAGAATTTAAAAGACATTTGGATAGTTGAATGAATAGGAAAGGATTATGAGCCAGAGGCAATGGGGCGACTTCAGGAAGGCACCTTAGTCAGCAGGAGTGAATTGGGCTGAAGGGCCTGTTTCTGTCTCTCTATTTAATTAACAGTGTTTACATTAACCTAAATTAACATTAGACTAAAATAACCTAAATTGAATTTCCAGCATCTGCAGATTTCCTCGTGTAATCATTAAATTGGTTGGATTATCAGATGTGAGAGAGACACTAATATCCCCAGAGAAAGGATTTAGCAACCTTACACCTCTCTGGTGTCTGTCAACTGTAGCACAGTGAGCAAGCAATTATAAATTAATTCAGTAAGGAATTAGACGTCCCACTGGGCTGTGCGCAAGACATAGGAGCAGAATTAAGCTATTCGTTTCATCGAGTCTGCTCCACATTCAATCATGGCTGATTAATTAACCCTTTCAACACCATGCTCCAGCCTTCTCCACGTAACCTTTGACACCCTGACTTGGTGGTCCCCAGCCTCCGGGCCGGGAACCGATACCGGGCCGCGAAGCATGCAGAGGTGCAGCGGTATCTGGAGTGCACTCAGCACACCTTTAAGAAAAAAGTAGAAGTAAATAAGCTAATTAATTAGGTGCCGCCCGGCATGTAGATGTCGGTCCATGTCGTCTCTGATCTGGGCCAACATTTACGTGCCGGGCGGCACCTAATTAATTAGCTTGTTTATTTCGGCTTTTTTCTTAAAGATGTGCTGGGTTTGCTCTGGATACCGCTGCACCCCTGCATGCTTCGCGGCCCAGTATCGGTCCCCGGCCCGGAGGCTGGGGACCACTGGGGTGCCAGAATAGAATTGTAAGGGTCATGCTAATTGCTAATTGCTACCTTACCATGGTACTCAGCCGTCTGTGGTAATAAATTCCACAGACTCACCAGCCTCCAGCTAAAGAATCTCATGCTGTCAAAACCCAGTCAGCCGTGCACACACCACAGAGAAGTGAGAGAACTTTCCTGTAGACTCCTCAACATCACGATGGGGTCAGTCTCTGAGAGTAATAGGTTGCTGGTCACCCCGGAACTCTCCGGCACGATGAGAAATCCACTCATTCTGCACTTCTGATTTTCTTCTTCTTTTTCTTAAGCCCATCACCCCTGCTGGGGTATAGGCTGCCACCAGCAGCTTGCCAGAGTCCTCTGTCTGGAGCCAGTCTTTCAAATTATCCCATGTGGAGCCCATCTTTTACTTCCTCTCTCAGTGACGAGGTCCTTGGAGCTTCTGTAGCACTGGGATTTGACGGAGTGGGGCTGCTAACCTCATGCCAAAACTTCCTCCTTTCACAGTCGGGTTTGGGACTGTCCATGGGGAGTTCATACCCAACCCTCATTCTTTCACAGCTGGGTTTGGTACTGTCCTTGGGGAGTTGATACCCAACTCTCCTCCTTTCACAGCCGGGTTTGGGACTGTCCATGGGGAGTTCATACCCAACTCTCCTCCTTTCACAGCCGGGTTTGGGACTGTCCATGGGGAGTTCATACCCAACTCTCCTCCTTTCACAGCCGGGTTTGGGACTGTCCATGGGGAGTTCATACCCGTTCCTCCTCCTTTCACAGCCGGGTTTGGGACTGTCCATGGGGAGTTCATACCCGTTCCTTCTCCTTTCACAGCCTGGTTTGGGACTGTCCATGGGGAGTTCATACCCGTTCCTCCTCCTTTCACAGCTGGGTTTGGGACTGTCCATGGGGAGTTCATACCCAACTCTCCTCCTTTCACAGCCGGGTTTGGGACTGTCCATGGGGAGTTCATACCCGTTCCTCCTCCTTTCACAGCCGGGTTTGGGACTGTCCATGGGGAGTTCATACCCAACCCTCCTCCTTTCACAGCCGAGTTTGGGACTGTCCATGGGGAGTTCATACTCATTCCTCCTCCTTTCACAGCCAGGTTTGGGACTGTCCATGGGGAGTTCATACCCAACCCTCCTCCTTTCACAGCCGGGTTTGGGACTGTCCTTGGGGAGTTCATACCCGTTCCTCCTCCTTTCACAGCCGGGTTTGGGACTGTCCTTGGGGAGTTCATACCCAACTCCCCTCCTTTCACAGCCGGGTTTGGGACTGTGTTCACCTCCAACATTGCCAAACTGTTATCGAACAAAATTTGACACAATTTATGGGAAATATTTGGTCAGATGTACAAATAGATTGTCTAAAGGGTAGATGTTTAGAAGCCACTCAGGCAGTATATGACTGCAGAGAGCATGTGGAATAGATTCACCGGAGAGGTTGGCTGGATGGGGAATAGAACAGTACAGACCCTTCAGCCCATAATGTTATGCCAACATTTTAACTTACTCCAAGATCAATCTAACCTTCCCTCCCACTTAGCCCTCCATTTTTCTACCATCCATGTTTCTGAAAATTTCTGATATGTCTACCTCTACCACTACCCCTGACAGGGAGTTCCATGTACCCACCACTCTCGATGTAAGAAAGGGGACAGTTTTTTTTAACAAAGAAAATACAGTGGTCGGTATCTACATCTGTGGCCACTTTATTCGGTACATCTGTACACCTGCTCATTATTGAAAATATCTGACCAGTTAATCATTTGGCAGCAACTCAGGGTAAGAACGGATGCAGACGTGGTCAAGGGTTTCAGTTGTTGTTCGGACCAAAGATCAGAATGGGGAAGAAATGTGACCTGAGTGACTTTGATGGTGGAATGATTGTTGGTGCCAGACAGGGTGGTTGGAGTATCTCAGAAACTGCTGATCTCCTGGGATTTTCACATTCACCAGTCCCTTGAACTTACTGAGACAGACGCAAAAAAAAAAAAACAAAAAGCATCCAGTAAGCAGTAATTCTGTGGGTGAAAACACCACGTTAATGAGCGAGGTCAGAGGAGAACGGCCAGACTGGTTCAAGCTGACTAGGAAGGTGACAGTAACTCAGATAACCACGTTACAACAGTGGTGTGGAGAAGAAGATCTCTGAATGCTCAGCATGGCAAGCTTTGAAGTGGATGGGCTACAGCAGCAGAAGACCACAGACATACACTCAGTGACCTCTGTATTAAGTACAGCAGGTACACAGGATTCCACCGAGGGTACACTTCTTACTGTAATTTGTATGTACTGCACCGTCCTGCAGCTACATAACACCGTTCACAATACACAGGTACGTCAGTGATAACAAACCGGATTTTGATTCTGAAGAACAAGGCCTTCAGCCGGTGATGTCTGTACTAAATATGATGCCAATTAAGCTAATCCCTCCCGCCTGTACCCAGCCCTCTATGTATATAAAGGACTGCACCAGAGCAAAGGACAACCTCAATTGATCCAGGTCTCTGGACTAAACGGTCCCATGATCCTGTGACTAAAGGCTAAAAAGGTGAAGGTTCAAGGGGTGTTCACCCAAATTATTCCAGGATTGAAAGTCTTATGATTTAAGGAGTGTCTGATGGCTCGCTGGAGTTTAGAAGAATGAGGGGAGATCGCATTGAAACCTATCCAATGTTGAAAGGCCTCTACAGGGTGGATGTGGAGAGGATGTTTACTATGGTGGGGGAGTCTAAAACCAGGAGACACAGTCTCAGAAAAGGGGGACATCCTTTTAGAACAGAGGTGAGGAGGAGTTTCTTTAGCCAGTGGGTAGTGGATCTGTGGAATTTGTTACCACAGGCAGCTGTGGAGGCCAAGTCATTGGGTACATTTACAACAGAGGTTAATAGATTCTTAATTAGTCAGGACATGACTGAATACAGGGAGACGGCAGGAAACTGGGGCTGAGAGACAAAAAGGATCAGCCTTGATGAAATGGCAGAGCAGCCTCAAATGGCCAAACAGCCTAATTTTGCTCCTACACCATGGTCTTATGGTGTAATAAAGCATCCATCAGTTGGAAAAAAGTGTAATCCGTGAGTGAAAGGGAGGAAGGCTCAACAGGAAACTTGTCTTCTTTAGCAGATAAATGTTGACACTTTTATATCGTCCCACAATTTAAACACAAAGCAGTGCAACTCTGTAATAACATGCCTTGTTCGTCTTTGGTACCACAGAGATTTAGTAGCGGTAATTAAAAGTTAAATGAAATGGTTAAATTACAGAGAGATGGATAAAATTCAAAATTTAAGATTGAAGATTCAAAATTGTTCAATGTCATTTCCTGCACACAAGTGTAAAGGAAAATGAAATAATCGTTACTTCGGATCCAATGCAGCACAAAGAAAATACAAAAGATAAAGAACACAATAATAGTATTTTAAAAACACACCATAAATATAAATATATAAGATAGCTTATATACATAGTTGACTGCGTTGTCCATAAAGTGAGCTAGTCTGTACATAAGGTGACTAACAGGAAATGATAAAGTAGTGGTGTTTGGGGTGTGGAGGGGTGGGTTAGTGGGTGAAGGTGTTGATCAGCCTCACTGCTTGGGGAAAGGAACTGTTTTCGGAATCTGGTGCTCCTGGTGTGGGTGCTACGTAGCCTCCTCCCTGATGGGAGTGAGACAAACGGATACAACCTCCTGCAAGTTCAGTTTTAACTTTTAATTAAGAGTTAAATTAAATGGTTAAATGAAATTGAAGTGGATAAGATTATAACCTCTTGTGAGTTTACTTTATATCCACTGCCCAAATTCGGCAACCTCAAACAATCCAACATTCTTCAGAATTCCTGGAACGATGGAGAAGAGATTAAAATTGGCCTGTGTTCATTGGAATTTGGACTGAGTGGTGCTCTCATGAAACACAAGATTGTGAGAGGGATTGACAGGTTATGTGAGCTGCCTGCAGAAATGATGGAGCCAGATACTCTCACATTTCAGAAGCATCTAGTCAAGTCCTTGAACTGTCAGGCAGAGAAAGCTCTGGCCTTAATGCAGATAAAAGAGCCCTGAGCTTGGATGTATGGACATGGAACAGGTTGTACACCTGCAATGCCTGAGCTAAGCAGAGTGTCAAGTTCAACCAATCCCTTCTGCCGGCATGTGATCCATGTCCCTACGTTCCCTGTCTGTTAAAAAGCCTCTTGAACAGCTCACTTGTAATCGCTTACTCCCCTACCCCGACCCTGAACCCAGACACCCACCACTTGATAGACGATACAAGGGCCCAGGCACCCACCACTCAATAGACGATACAGGGCCCCAGACACCCACCAATCATAGAACATAGAATAGTACAGCACAGTACAGGCCCTTCGGCCCACAATGTTGTGCCGACCCTCAAACCCTGCCTCCCATATAACCACCCACCTTAAATTCCTCCATATACCTGTCTAGTAGTCTCTTAAACTTCACTAGTGTATCTGCCTCCACCACTGACTCAGGCAGTGCATTCCATGCACCAACCACTCTCTGAGTAAAAAACCTTCCTCTAATATCCCCCTTGAACTTCCCACCCCTTACCTTAAAGCCATGACCTCTTGTATTGAGCAGTGGTGCCCTGGGGAAGAGGCGCTGGCTATCCATTCTATCTATTCCTCTTATTATCTTGTACACCTCTATCATGTCTCCTCTCATCCTCCTTCTCTCCAAAGAGTAAAACCCTAGCTCCCTTAATCTCTGATCATAATGCATACTTTCTAAACCAGGCAGCATCCTGGTAAATCTCCTCTGTACCCTTTCCAATGCTTCCACATCCTTCCTACAGTGAGGTGACCAGAACTGGACACAGTACTCCAAGTGTGGCCTAACCAGAGTTTTATAGAGCTGCATCATTACATCGCGACTCTTAAACTCTATCCCTCGACTTATGAAAGCTAACACCCCATAAGCTTTCTTAACTACCCTATCCACCTGTGAGGCAACTTTCAGGGATCTGTGGACATGTACCCCGAGATCTCTCTGCTCCTCCACACTACCAAGTATCCTGCCATTTACTTTGTACTCTGCCTTGGAGTTTGCCCTTCCAAAGTGTACCACCTCACACTTCTCCGGGTTGAACTCCATCTCCCACTTCTCAGCCCACTTCTGCATCCTATCAATGTCTCTCTGCAATCTTTGACAATCCTCTACACTATCTACAACACCACCAACCTTTGTGTCATCTGCAAACTTGCCAACTCACCCTTCTACCCCCACATCCAGGTCGTTAATAAAAATCACGAAAAGTAGTGGTCCCAGAACAGATCCTTGTGGGACACCACTAGTCACAATCCTCCAATCTGAATGTACTCCCTCCACCACCACTCTCTGCCTTCAGCAGGCAAGCCAATTCTGAATTCACCTGGCCAAACTTCCCTGGATCCCATGCCTTCTAACTTTCTGAATAAGCCTACCGTGCGGAAACCTTGTCAAATGCCTTACTAAAATCTATATAGATCACATCCACTACACTACCCTCATCTATATGCCTGGTCACCTCCTCAAAGAACTCTATCAGGCTTGTTAGACACGATCTGCCCTTCACAAAGCCAGCTGACTGTCCCTGATCAGACCATGATTCTCTAAATGCCTATAGATCCTATCTCTAAGAATCTTTTCCAACAGCTTTCCCACCACAGACGTAAGGCTCACTGGTCTATAATTACCCGGACTATCCCTACTACCTTTTTGGAACAAGGGGACAACATTCACCTCCCTCCAATCCTCCGGTACCATTCCCATGGACAACGAGGACATAAAGATCCTAGTCAGAGGCTCAGCAATCTCTTCTCTTGCCTCGTGGAGCAGCCTGGGGAATATTCCGTCAGGCCCCAGGGACTTACCTGTCCTAATGTATTTTAACAACTCCAACACCTCCTCTCCCTTAATATCAACATGCTCCAGAACATCAACCTCACTCATATTGTCCTCACCATCATCAAGTTCCCTCTCATTGGTGAACACCGAAGAGAAGTATTCATTGAGGACCTCGCTCACTTCCACAGCCTCCAGGCACATCTTCCCACCTTTATCTCTAATCGGTCCTACCTTCACTCCTGTCATCCTTTTGTTCTTCACATAATTGAAGAATGCCTTGGGGTTTTCCTTTACCCTACTCGACAAGGCCTTCTCATGCCCCCTTCTTGCTCTTCTCAGCCCCTTCTTAAGCTCCTTTCTTGCTTCCCTATATTCCTCAATAGACCCATCTGATCCTTGCTTCCTAAACCTCATGTATGCTGACTTCTTCCACCTGACTAGATTTTCCACATCACTTGTCACCCATGGTTCCTTCACCCTACCATTCTTTATCTTCCTCACCAGGACAAATTTATCCCTTACATCCTGCAAGACGTCTCTAAACATCGACCACATGTCCATAGTACATTTCCCTGCAAAAACATCATCCCAATTCACACCCGCAAGTTCTAGCCTTAGATCCTCATAATTTGCCTTTCCCCAATTAAAAATTTTCCTGTCCTCTCTGATTCTATCCCTTTCCATGATAATGCTAAAGGCCAGGGAGCGGTGGTCACTATCCCCCAGATGCTCACCCTCTGAGAGATCTGTGACCTAACCCGGTTCATTACCTAGTACTAGATCTAGTATGGCATTCCCCCTAGTCGGCCTGTCCACATACTGTGACAGGAATCCATCCTGGACACACTTAACAAACTCTGCCCCATCTAAACCCTTGGAACTAATCAGGTGCCAATCAATATTAGGGAAGTTAAAGTCACCCATGATAACAACCCTGTTATTTTTGCACCCTTTCCAAAATCTGCCTCCCAATCTGCTCCTCTGTATCTCTGTTGCTACCAGGGGGCCTATAGAATACCCCCAGTAGAGTAACTGCTCCCTTCCTGTTCCTGACTTCCACCCATATTGACTCAAAAGAGGATCCTGCTACATTACCCACCCTTTCTGTAGCTGTAATAGTATCCCTGACCAGTAATGCCACCCCTCCTCCCCTTTTCACCCCTCTCTATCCCTTTTAAAGCACTGAAATCCAGGAATATTGAGAATCCATTCCTGCCCTGGTGCCAACCAAGTCTCTGTAATGGCCACTACATCATAATTCCATGTATGTATCCAAGCTCTCAGTTCATCACCTTTGTTCCTGATGCTTCTCGCATTGAGGTACACACATTTCAGCCCTTCTACCTTACTGTCTTTACACCGTTTATTCTGCTTCTCTTTCCTCAAAGCCTCTCTGTGTGTTAGATCTGGCTTTACTCCATGCACTTCTTTTACTGCTCTATCGCTCTGGGTCCCAACCCCCTCGCAAATTAGTTTAAACCCTCCCGAACCATGCTAGCAAACCTACCTGCAAGTATATTGCTCCCCCTCGAGTTCAGGTGCAACCCATCCAATCTGTACAGGTCCCACCTTCTCCAGAAGAGATCCCAATGATCTAAAAATCTAAAACCCTGCTCCCTGCACCAACTCCTCAGCCACGCATTCAACTGCCATCTCCTCCAATTCTCACCATCTCTGTCACGTAGCACTGGCAGCAATCCTGAGAACGCCACCCTTGAGGTCCTGTTCTTCAGCCGTCTGCCTAGTTCCCGAAACCCACACTTCAGGACCTCATCCCTCTTCCTGCCTGTGTCGTTGGTCCCAACATGTATCACGACTTCTGGTTGCTTTCCCTCTCATACCAGGATGTTGTGCACCCAGTCAAAGACATCCTGGACCCTGGTACCCGGGAGGCAACAAACCATGCGGGTGTCCTTCTCACGTCCACAAAATCTCCTGTCTGCTCCCCTGACTCGATAAACGATACAGGCACCCAGGCACCCACCACTCGATAGACGATATAGGCACCCAGGCACCCACCACTCGATAGACGATATAGGGCCCCAGGCACCCACCACTCGATAGTCTATATAGGCACCCAGACACCCACCACTCGATAGTCTATATAGGCACCCAGACACCCACCACTCGATAGTCTATATAGGCACCCAGACACCCACCACTCGATAGTCTATATAGGCACCCAGGCACCCACCACTCGATAGTCTATATAGGCACCCAGGCACCCACCACTCGATAGTCTATATAGGCACCCAGGCACCCACCACTCGATAGACGATACAGGGCCCCAGACACCCACCACTCGATAGACGATACAGGGCCCCAGACATCCACCACTCGATAGTCTATTTAGGCACCCAGCACTCGATAGACGATACAGGGCCCCAGACACCCACCACTCGATAGAGTATACAGGCACCCAGACACCCACCACTCAATAGACGATACGGGGCCCCAGACACCCACCACTCGATAGACGATACAGGGCCCCATAATAACACAGCGATTAGTGAGCCTCTATTATAGCGCAGGGCATTATGGAGTTTGGAGTTCAGTTCCAGCGACATCTGTAAGGAGTTTATACGTTCTCTCTGTGAACTGTGTGTGAGGGTTTCCTCCGGGTGCTCTGGTTTCCTCCCACAGTCCAAAGATGCACCGGTGAGTAAATTGTCCTGTGATTAGGCTAGGTTAGATAGGTGGGTTGCTGGGTGGTGCAGCTCAAAGGGCCAGAAGGGCCTGTTTCTAAATAAATAAATAGACAGACGTAGAATAGTACAGCACAGTACAGACCCTTCGGCCCACAATGTTGTACTGAGCTTTTAACCTACTCCAACATCAATCGCACCCTTCCCTCCGACATATTGCAGCCTTCCAGTTTTCTATCATCTACGTATGTGTCCATCCAAGAGTCCCTAATGCATCTGCCTCTATCACTGCCCCTGGCAACATGTCCCATGCACCCACCACTCACTGTGAAAGAACCTACCCGACTTTCTCCAATCACCTTAAAATTATGCTACCACATGTTAGCCATTTCCACCCTGGGAAAAAGCTGGCTTTCAACTCGATCTATGTTTCTTATCATCTTGTACACCTCCATCAAGTCACCTCTCATCCTCCTTTGTCCCAAAGAGGAAAACTGTAACTCACTCAACCTTTCCTCATAAGACATACTCTCTAATCCATATAACATCCCAGTAAATCTCCTCTACATCCCCTCTAAAGCTTCCACATCCTTCTTATAATAAGGGGAAGAGAATTGAACACACTATTCCACCTATGGTCCAACAGGGGTTTTATAGAACTACAACATTACCTCGTGGCTCTTAAACTCCACTCTCTAACTAAGGCCAATACACTATATACCCCTTTGCCACCCTATCAATTTGGACTGCAACTTTGAGGGCTTTATGCAAAAAAAAGCTTTGCCCACACATCCCTTTTGAACTTTCACCCCTCATCTTCAAGTTATCCCCTCTAGTAATCTACATTTCTGCTTTGGAAAAGGACTGAGTTTCCACTCCATATCTGCCTCTTAAAATTTTATAAACTTCTATCTAGACTCCTCTCAACTTCCCCCACTCAAGGGAAAGTTTGTCCAATGTCTCCTACATCTCTCTCAATCCAGGCAGCATCCTGGTGACCTTCCTCTGTTCCCTTTCCAGAGCCTCTGCATCCTTCCTGTACCGGGGGGACCAGACCTGCACTGCGTCCAGGCAGCTTGGGCCGTCAGAGTTCGGACTTCGATTCTGGCATCTTCTCCAAGGAAGTTTGTACGTCCTCCCCGTGAAGGCGTGGGATTCCTCTCAGTGCACCAGTTTCCTCCCACAGTCCAAAGGTGGTCAACTGGTCTTTGCAAACTGTCCTGTGGCTAGGCTAAGGTTGAATGGGTGGGTTGCTGGGCAGTGTGGGTCATTGGGCCAGAAAGTCCTGTTCCGTGCTGTATCTCTAAATCAGGGGTTCCCAACCCTTTTTAAGCCATGGACCAATGCCATCGAGTAAGGGATCCATGGACCCCAGCAGTGTTCCCTCTAATCTGGAATGATTACAGTATGTGCAAAGATCTTGCGCTGTGTAATTTTTTTTGCCCAGTGACAACAACCTGCGTGCACTGAACAATTTCTTCAATAAAAACTATAAGTAAGCCAGTTCTAAAATCTGCAGACAAATCGTCGCAAACTCCAAGTTGCCAACACCGTCCGCATCAGAAACCGGAAAAGGAAATGTGATTGTGTACGATGGTGAAATATACCTAACATGCCAATGAGGTAGAGGGTGACAACTTTTGTGCGCAGTTTAAATATCTTTGTGTGTCAGTAACACAAGGTGTGTGCGTGCACGTGCGCATGCTCACCTCAGAGCAGTGGTCCCCAACCTCCAGGCCACGGACCGATACATTGCCGCAAAGAATGCAGGGGTGCAGCGGTAGCCAGAACGCACCCAGCACATCTTTAAGCAAAAAGCCAAAATAAACAAGTTAGATGGGGCCGACGTTTACATGCCAGGCGGCACCTAATTAATTAGCTTGTTTATTTCGGCTTTTTTCTTAAAGATGTACTGGGTGCGTTCAGGTACCGCTGCACCGCTGCATTCTTCGCAGCAATATATCGGTCCGCGGCCTGGAGGTTGGGGATCACTGCCTCAGAGGGAATGTTGGACCCTGGGTTGGGAACCCCTGCTCTAAATAACCAGCCCCTGCTGAACTGAAGAGCCTGCTCGTGTGTTGTCCATTAGCATGACCATGGCATGTTGTTTGCTCAGCCAAAGAACCTGGAGCCAGGGTTCTCTGCAGGAAGGGTTGGCCACTTGGGACTGAAATGAGAAGTTGGAAAACTCCCCCCCCCCCCCGAAACTCAGTCACCCAGTGCATCCAAGGCTGAAGTCAATGGAGTTTGACTCATGGGATGGGGTAGGAAAATGCAAAGCACGATGTCAGCTATGGTTTTATGGAACATGAGCAAAGTCACTCTTCATTTTCCTTTGCTCCAATGAGAACAGTCTCAGCCTTTCAAAAATTTTTTGGGTTGAATCAACACCTTGACTACCTCAGGAGATTAAAGAAATTCAGTATGTCCCCATCAACATTCACCAATTTTTATCAATGCACCACAGAAAGCATCCTATCTAGATACATTACCACTTGGTATGGCAACTGCTCTGCCCGTGACCGTGATAAACTGCAGGGTTGTGGACACAGCTCAGCACTTCACAGGAACCGGCCTTCCCTCCACAGACTCTGTCTACACTTCTTGCTGCCTCAGTAAAGCAGCAGCGTAATCAAAGACCCCACCACCCCAGACAATCTCCCTTTCCACCTCTCCCACTGGGCAGAAGATACAAAAGCCTGAAACCACGTACCACTAGGCTTAAGGACAGCTTCTATCTTAATGTTATAAGACTATTGAATGGTTCCCAAGTATGATAAAATGGACTCTTGACCTCACAATCTACCTTATTATGACCTTACACCTTTTGGCTACCTGCTTTGCACTTTCTCTGCAGCTGTTACACTTCATTCTGCATTCTGTTATTGTTTTACCTTGTTCTACCCCAATGCACTGTGTAATGATCTGTTCTGTATGGACAGTACGCAAGACAAGTTTTCTGCTGTATCTTGGTACATGAGACAGTAATCAACCAATTCCAACGTGATGACAATAAACCAATTTACCAAATTTTTCAATACAAATGGAGCTTACCCTAATCGCACTGCAGCTGTTGCCCTCATGCACACTCTCCTGTAGAGACTGGGCTATCCTCCCTGTGGGAATCAGATCTTAGGTTAGCATCTCACACAGAACCAAGGTTTCCCCCTCCCCAGGTGAGATCAGCCATCCAACGTCTCTTCAAAGTGAACATGGACGAGGTGTCTAAAGACGATGACACACTCGGGACAGGAGTAGGGTGAACTGGTGTGCAGGTGAAACAGTTATATGAAGCTGTACAATATCTCTCATCTCTTGTGACTGCTGCCTTGTATAACCCACAGCAACAATTACCAGGCAACTGTACACAACCAATCAGAGAGATGTAAATTACTGATGGTACTCAACCTCTTTCAGTAATGATAATCAGCTGTTAGATTGTTACAAGGTCTCATGACCCTAATAGATTGATGTACACCACCTCACCATTTTTCCATCCCTTTTCGCACTACTCATTTAATTTATATTTTACATATATTTCTTAGTGCGATTTATAGTTTTTTATTATTACACATGGCAATGTACTGTTGCCACAAAAGAACAAATTTCACGACGTATGCCAGTGTTACAAAACCCGATTCAGATTCAGATTCAGATTACTCCTCTTAGTATAATAAAGGGAAAATAATTCAGAAATACGTCATTTGGACATTAACAGTTTTGCTGTTAACTTTGATCCCTATTTAAAAGGCCCTTCGTTAATATTACAGAGCACAAATACTGTTTGAATTATGCCACTGCCCTGTTTAATCAGTTTTCTTTTGATGTCTGGCTCCATCGACAATGAAGCCTTCTGTCCCTCTCCGAGCTGTTGAGAGGAGAGAACTCCCAGTTCCCACCAACCCCGGGTGTAAAGAAATGCTCCACGTTGGTGAGACCTGACGTAGGTTGGGGGACCACTTTGTTGAGCAGTTCCACTCCATCCACAAAGAGCCGGATTTACCATTTTAATTCTACTTCCCATCCCCATTCCAACATGCCAGTCCTCTTTTACTGCCACGATGAGGCCACGTTCAGGCTGAGGCACCAACACCTCTTTTATGTAGCCTCCAACCTGATGGCATGAACATCGATTTCTCCAACTTCTGGTAACTTTTTACCCTTCGCCTTCCCTCTTCCTCAGGTCTGCACTGTGGACTCTTACCTCTTCTCCTCACCTCCCCCTTCCTTCTCTTTCTCCACTCTCCTCTCTAAATCAGGTTCCTTCCTCTTCAGCCCTTTACCTTTTCCACCTATCACCTGCCAGCTTCTTACTTTGCCCCTCCCCCCCACCTGTCTTCACCTATCACCTTCCAGCTTGTTCTCCTTCCCCCCCCCCACCTTCTTATTCTGGCTTCTTCCTTCTGCCTGACGAAGGGTCTCGGCCTGACTCGTCGACTGTTCATTCATTTCCATAGATACTACCTGACCTGCTGAGTTCCTCCAGCATCTCCCCCACATCACCCTGCCAACAGTAAGGGTCGAGATTTAAAGCTACTCTCTGTTGTCCAGTGCCGGCCAACACCAAACATACATATCATGTCCATTCTCACTCCAAAACACCTCAATCATAATTTCGTCATAAAATACATCAAAGAGCTCAATCGGGCCATAGCCTGTTCCTCACAAGATTCAAGGTTGTTTAACGTCACTTCAAATACACAAGCATAAGGAGAACAAAATTATTGTTACTCTGAACCTGATGTAGTACAAAAAATGATAAAGAACAGAATAATAATAAAAATAGATATGAATACATATTTGTATGTATTGCATATTTATATGCTGTGGTCCAGGTGCAGGTCAATGGGACTAGGCAGATTGATGTTTCAGCACAGACTAGATGGGCCAAAGGGCCTGTTTCTGTGCTGTAGTGTTCTATGACTCTATGACACAAGATAGCTCATTTGCATAGATTGATTGTCTATCCATAAAGTGGTGGAAAGCACAGAAGTGTCTGGACATAAGGTGACTCAACTGACAGGAAATGATAAAGTAGTGGCAGTTGAGGAGTGTGGAGGGTGGGTTAGTGGGTGGTGTTGATCAGCCTTACTGCTTGGAGAAAGTAACTGTTTTTGAGTCTGGTGGTCCTGACATGGATGCTACATATGGGAATGGGACAAACAGTCCATGGGCAGGGTGGGTGGGTTCCTTCATGACATTGCTGGCCTTTTTCTGGCACTTTTCTGTATAAATGTCCTTGATGGCTGCAGTTATTCCCAGTGTTAGGCTTCACTGCTAATTTAATAGTAATCAAGTTGTGGGAATATTCAGTTTCCTGTCTACACAGAATTATCTCAAATTTTCTAAAATCTACAGGAACCAGTATTGTGTCTAATTTTGGTCATCTAACTGCAAGGAGGATGCAAAGGGCCTGGAGCTGATGCAAGAAAGAAGTTTAATTATTCTACAGACGAGAACGTCAGAAATAGAAGCAAGGGCTGGTCACTTGGGTGGCGTGGTAGCATAGTGGTTAGTGCAACACTTGACCGTCCCAGCGATCGCAGGTCAGTTCTCACCACAGTCTGTAAGGAGTTTGTTTGTTCTCCCTGTCAACGAGTGGGTTTCCTCTGGATGCTCTAGTTTTTCCACATTCCAAAGGCATACAGGGTGGGGTTAGTGAGTCGTGGACATGCAATGTTGGCACCTGAAACTTGCGGGCTGTCTCCAGCACATCCTCAGACTGTGTTGGTCCTTGACACAAACAATGCATTTCACTCTGGTTGACGTACAGTACATGTGACAAATAAAGCTAATCTTTAATGGCAAGCATGCAAATAAATTGGAGCAAGAGTAAGCCTCAAGCCTGACATACATTCCAATATGGCCATGGCTGACCTTCCCAGAGATCAGCTCCTGCTTCCTACCAATTCCACGTCGCCCTCAATGCCCTGATCTTCCAGACATTTATCTCCCTACTCCTCCTTGTGGAGCTGGCTCGATGGGCCAAATGGCCTAATTCTGCTCCCATGTCTAATGGTCTTTAAACACCTGCAGTGAGCCAGCCTCCTTGACCCTCCATGGAGCAGAGATTCGCCTCCCCCTGTGAGAAGTTGTTCCCATGCACCCTATGGCTACCTCCTTATCTTGTAAGTGTGCTCCCCTGCTCATAAGACATAGCAGCAGAATTAGGCCATTTGTCCCATCAAGTCTGCTCTGTAATTGCATCATAGCTGATTTACTTTCCCTTTCAACATCATTCTCCTGCCTTCCCCCATCACCTTTGACGCCTTGACTAATCAAAAACCTATCAACCTCCACTTTAAATATACCTAATGACTTGGTCTCCACAGCTGTCTGTGGCAATGAATTAAACAGATCCACCACCCTCTGGCTAAAGAAATTCCTCCTCACCTCCATTCTAAATGGACATCCTTCTATTCTGAGTCTGTGCCTTCTGGTCCTAGACTCCCCCACTAAAGGAAACATCGTCTCCACATTCACTCTATCTAGGTCTTTCAATATCCGATAAGTTTCAATGAGTTCTCCTCATTTTTCTAAACTCCAGTGAGTGCAGACCCAGCGCCATCAAACACTCCTCATACCTTAACCCTTTCATTCCCAGTATCATTCTCATAAACCTCCACTGGACCCTCTCCAACGCCAGCACATCCTTTCGTAGGTATGGAATCCAAAACTGCTGAGAAGTACTCTGTCAGTTTGTCCAAGAAACCTGTATATTCTGGTAAAGCTTTTGTGAACTGCTTCCAACACACCAATATTTTCAACCCAGCAAAGCTGTTAATGTCCACATGGTGCACTTCAGAGTAATTTGCCACTTATATAAAAAAAATCACAGGAATATGAGATGCTGTAAAAAATTTAACACCTGATTATCATTACCAAAAGAAGTAATGTCATTAACTCGCAAACTTTGTATAATTCTGTAGTTTTCTCGTGAGAAAAGGTTGGACATTTCCCAGGACAGAAATGGCTAATACAAAGGGGCATGGCTTTATGGTGATTGAAGGAAGTATAGGGGGGATATCAGAGGGAGGCTTCTTTTACACAAAGAGTGGGGAGTGTATGCAACACCTTGCCTGCAATAGTGATGGAGGCAGATACGTTAGCGATGTTTCATAGACACATGGATGATAGAAAATTGGAGGGCTCTGTGGGACGGTAGGGTTAGATTGATCTTACAGTAGGTTAAAATGTCGGCACAACATGTGGGCCAAAGGCACTCTACTGTGCTGTACTGTTCTATGTTCTATGACTACAAAAGCAAAAATGTTGAGGACCTTGAGTATTTGGAAATCTCTCCCTCAAAGAGCAGAAGAAGCGAAGTGTTTGAAAATGGAGGTGGATGAATACTTGAAACTCAAAAGGTATAAAGGTAACTGGGGGTAGCTGGGAATGTGGAGCTGAGGTTATAATGGGATCACGTAGGGCAGGCAGGCCTGAGGGCCTGAGGGCCTGCTGCTGTTCCAAACTCGAGGTTCATATCCTCAGGGTCTGGATTTCCGGCATCTGCAGAATCTCGTGGTAAAATGGAGTCTGTTCTCCCATGTAACTATACAGTCGTTAAATTCTTTAATTATGTGAGCCTTCAGGAGAGGCCAATTTCCAAGGAGAAGATCTTCTCATGGGTGTTGTCAAAGAGTCATATACAATACAACAGGCCCTTTGTTCCATCTAGACTGTGCTGAATCATTAATCTGCCTCGTCTCATTGACCGGCACCTGGAACAAAGCCCTCCCTATCCCTCCCATCCATGCAACAATCCAAACTCCTCTTAAATGTTGAAATTGACCCCTCACGGGCAGCTCACTCCACACTCTCACCATCTTCTGAGTGAGGAAGTTTCCCTCTCCTCTTCCCCTTAAACATTTCAACCTTAACCCATGACCTCTAGTTAGAGTCTCACCCATCCTCAGTGGAAAAAGCCTACTTACATTTACCGCTTATAATTTTGTATACCTCTATCAAATCTCCTACATTCTAGAAATAAAGTCCTAACCTATTCAACCTTTCCCTTCATCTCAGGTTCTCAAGTCCCAGCAACATCCCTGTAAATTTTCTCTGTGCTCTTTCAATTTTGCTCCTTCAGAGATGTATCTCTCTGCTGATGCCAAACTCCTTCAGAACAGCTCCTACAACAGCCAGAAACCACCCCACGGCCCAGTACTACCCGTCAGTGCTCCCTCAATACTAGCACCAGTGCTTATAGAACATAGATCAGTACAGGCCCTTCGGCCCACAATGTTGTGCAGATCTTTCAACTTACTCCAAAATCAATCTAGCACTCCCCTCCTGCATAGCCCTCCCTTCTTCTATCATCCATGTGCCTATTTAAAAGTTTCTTAGATGCCCCTAATGTATGTGCCTCTGCCGCCACCCGGGCAGCACATTCCACACACCCACCACTCCCTGTGTGAAAAAACCTGTTTCTGCCATCCTCCCTATACCTTCCTCCAATCTACAACACCACTAACTTTCATATCATCTTCAAACGTGAGAGCACAGCAGAACATCTGGAGAAACTTCTGAAATGCCTGCTTTGCTGCCGCTGCTACTGTGTAGTAACTGGAATCTCCGGAGCTGAAGGCCCCAAAATCCTCGGCTTTGCGTGTTTCAGCGGCTGGGGCTAGGTCGAAGGCGCTCGGCAGAGGATGGCACTCGGGAAGCTGTATCGGAGAGGCTGATCAGAAGCTCGAAGTTTTCGGACGGATGGACTCAGGCTCGGCTGGGGTTGGCTGCTTCCAAGGTATCGGCAAGTTGACGGTGCCTGGAGGTTTATGGCAGGGAGTTTCTCCCTTTTGCCGCCTGCTATTGGGGACTCGGAAGTCGATCGACTCAGGGACTTTGAGACTTTTTTTACTGTGTCTATGGTCTGTTCTTTATCAAATTATGGTATTGCTTTGCTCTGCTGTAACTATATGTCATAATTATGTGGTTCTGTCAGTGTTAGTCTTTGGTTTGTCCTGTTTTCTGTGATATCACTCCAGAGAAACATTGTATCATTTCTTAATGCATGTATGCATTTCTAAATGACAATAAAAGAGGACTGAGTGTTCTCATAATCTAATCTAAATTTACTAATTTATTCTTGTACTTCCTCATCCAAGTCAATTATTAAAACAACACAAAGAGCGGGGGCCCTAGAACAGATCCCTGCAGAACCCCACTGCTCACTGACCTCCAGGCAGATTACACTCCATCTACAATCACTCGTCCAGCTATAGTTTATCTCAAGGTCTTGGTGGGCTTAAACCAACAAAAGCAGAGCTGAAACCCTACATTGGATGAAGTTTATGTATCTTGTGTCCTATCAGTAATATTCAGGGAGTGGAGAAAGGTCTCCAATCTCCAATTGCAACAAATGATTTGTTCTTACATGTGCCCCATTTGCCACTCTGACCTGAATGACCAAGGACAAGGGGAACACTGCGCCGCCCTGGAACCTGGGTGGACATGGAGCCTTGCTCGAAGGTACATTGTCAAAGTGGCACAGGGAAGAGGGGCAGGACGATCAGATTTCTTCAGCGTAGAGTTGAATGGGGTTTTGTCAGTCTGGCAGTCCTTACCATCTGTGACGTTCTCCGCAGGGGATGGGCATGCCTGGAGCTCCCCGTTCAATGTTCTGGGGCTCTGCTTGGTGCTGGGTTGCACAGAGGGATGGGATCCCATTGTCTAGATCAGAGCAAAGAGTCATTAGATGTCACAGGTTGCCCACCATTTCAACTGTACATTTTATCTTTGTTTACCTGCACTGCACTTTCTCTGTAGCTGTTACACTTTATTCTGCATTCTGTCATTGTTTTCCCTTGTTCTATCTCAATGCACTGTGTAATGGTCTGATCTGTATGAACAGTGTACAAGACCAGCTTTTCACTGTCGGTACATGTGACAATAATCAACCAACTTACCAAGTTACCAATTGATTCTATATCTCAGATTTTTCAAAGTTTAAAATAAATTTATTATCAAAGTACATATATGTTGCCATTTACAACCCTGAGATTCATTTTTTGTGGGCATTCATAGTAAATACCAAAAAAAACACAATTAGAATCAATGAAAAATGGTACACATGAAAGTGTGCAAAAAGAAATAAGGCAGACAAATCATAATAAATAAATAAGCAATAAATATTGAGAGAGAGCATGAGATGAAGAATTCTTGAAAGTGAGTGCAGAAGTTATGGAATCAGTTCAGTGTTGGGACCAGTGAAGTTCTCCCCTCTGGTTCAAGAGCCTGGTGGCTGAGGGATAATAACTGTTCCTGAATCTGGTGGTGTGGGACCTGAGGCTCCTGTACGGGTGAATTTCTGTTACCCAGACATCTATAATGCTGGGGGGGGGGGGGGTCAGGTCGCCTGTATTAGAATTTCTTTCTTTAAATGCCTGAACATACAGCCGTGATTTAGGGTCATCGAGCTGTATAGCATGGAGAAAGGCCCTTTGCCCCAAACGTGTTCATGCGACCAAGATGTATGTTCAAGCTAATCCCATTTCTCAGCCTTTGTCCCACCACTATTCCCTCTAAGCTGCATGGGTGCACGGCCATGCAGTAACTGAAATGCTCCCATGCACATTGCCTTTGTTGTTGCGCAGATGGAATGTTCCTTTATGTAATGTTAATATAGTTTTGAAATCTACGTTAATTGTGAAATACCCTGTGATTAATTGTGTTAATGAATATACAGTAATCTATAGATTTTCTAAATAACACAACACAACATAACGTACCACAAACTTTACTTGAAACATTTTACAGCTTCAATATATTTATATTGTCGGTGTTTCAAGTTGCAGCACTGTTACAAATTGTAACAATGAACACAGAATGGAAGTCAGTAGCTCATTGTTAATAAACCACCAGCCCACTGAACACCAATGCATATTACAAAAAAATCATTTAAAGTTCCATGCAGTTTTCAGGCCATGTAAAAATTTCCAGCTCAGATCAATGGTTGGTACGTACAACTGTAAATAAAGACTAAAGGGAACATTGCTTATCCCTCTAAATGCTTGTCATCCGTACACTTGTCCACATGCTCCTTAAGTATATCTAACGTACCTGCCTGAACCACTCCTTCTGGAGGCTGGTTCCGTACTCCTACAATCTTGACCACTACTTTATTACTTCTTATCATTCACTTTATGTACAGCCTAGGGTCACCTTATGGACACACAATCAATCAGTGTGTAAAAGATATCTTAAGCATTTATATTTATTGTGTTTTTATTATTATTGTGCTCTTTATTTTATTGTGTTTTTGTGTGCTGCATCGGATCCAGAGTAAAAGTTAGTTTGTTCTCCTTTACACTTGTGTAGAAACCATAGAAACTACAGCACAGAAACAGGCCTTTTGGCCCTTCTTGGCTGTGCTGAACCATTTTCTGCCTAGTCCCACTGACCTGCACCTGGACCATATCCCTCCATACACCTCCCATCCATGTATCTGTCCAATTTATTCTTAAATGTTAAAAAAGAACCCGCATTTACCACCTCGTCTGGCAGCTCATTCCATACTCCCACCACTCTCTGTGTGAAGAAGCCCCCCCCCAATGTTCCCTTTAAACTTTTCCCCCCTCACCCTTAACCCATGTCCTCTGGTTTTTTTCTCCCCTTGCCTCAGTGGAAAAAGCTTGCTTGCATTCACTCTATCTATACCCAACATAATTTTATATACCTCTATCAAATCTCCCCTCATACTTCTACACTCCAGGGAATAAAGTCCTAACCTATTCAACCTTTCTCTGTAACTGAGTTTACTGTACTGGAAATTACATTAAACAATCTTGAATCCTGTCTGTGCGCCTTATGATTTTACCCACGTCTACAAGATCACTGCTCATTCTCTTATGCTCCAAAGAATAAAGACCCAGCCTTGTCAACCTCTCCCTATAACTCAGTCTCTCCAGTCCTGGCAACATCCTCGTAACTCTTTTCCGCACACTTTCCATTTTGAGCTCATCCTTCCTATAACGATGTGACCAAAATGCAGTATGTTACTCCAGATGAGGCCTCACCGACATTCTGTACAGCAGCAACATCACTTAAACACAGGAGATTCTGCAGTTGCTGGAAATCCAGAGCAACACACACAAAATGCTGGAAGAATTCAGCAGCTCAGGCAGCACCTATGGAAATGAATAAACAGTTGATGTTTCAGGCCGAGACCCTTCATCAGGACTGGAAAGGAAGGGGTTAGAAGTAACACAGCATCCTAACTCCTGTACTCAGTGCCGTAACAGATAAAGACCAGTGTTCCAGAAACTTCCTTCACTGTCCTGTTACCTGTGACCCCACTGGAATGGAACAATGCCCCAGTACCTCAATTTCCCTCTGTTCTTCAACAGTACCCAGGGACCTTTCATTCAGAGTAACAACCTCACCTTGATTTGTCCTTCCAAAATGTAACAGCTTGCACTTAGAGTCAAAGAGTCACAGAAACAGGTCCTTCTGTCCATCTAGTCCATGTTGAACCATTAATCTGCCTAGTCCCATCAACTTCCACTTGGGCGATAGCCCTTCATGCCTTTGCCACCCCCCACATCCATGTACCTTTCCAAATTTCTCTTAAACATTAAAATTGAACCTGCATCCACTACTTCTGCTGGCAGCTCATTCCACCCTCTTTCCACCCTCTAAGTGTAGAAGTTCCTCTCACGTTCCCCTTAAACTTTCACATTTCACCTTTAACCTTTAACCCATGGCCTCTAGTTGTACTCTCACCGAACCTCAGAGGAAGAAGCCAGCTTGCACTTACCGTATCTGTGGAGCAGACGCCACGGGCCAAATGGCCTAATTCTGCTCCTCTATCTTACGGTCCATACTCTTCATAACTTTATATCCCTCTTTCATATCTCCCCTCAATCTTCTGTGTTCTAAGGAATAAAGTCCCAAACTTTTCAACCTTTTCCTATAGGTCCTCAAGTCCTGGCAACATCCTTGTAAATTTCCTCTGAAATCTTTCAATCTTATTTACATCTTTCCTGTAGGTAGGTGACCAAAACTGTACACAATACTCCAAATTAGGCCTCGTCATCTTCTTACACAATTTCAACATAACATCCTGTAGTTAATACTTTGATTTACGAAGGCCAATGTGCCAAAAGCTCTCTTT
This sequence comes from Mobula birostris, assembly GCF_030028105.1. Taxonomy (NCBI): domain Eukaryota; kingdom Metazoa; phylum Chordata; class Chondrichthyes; order Myliobatiformes; family Myliobatidae; genus Mobula; species Mobula birostris. The sequence continues at coordinate 114,522,608 of NC_092380.1, read as the reverse complement.
TCAACTCTTTCTACCTATGATGACACTTTCAAGGAATTATGGACCTGGATTCCCAGATCCTTTTGTTCCACCACACTCATCAGTGCCCGACCGTTCACTATGTAAGACCTACCCTAGCTGGTCCTACTAAAATGCAACACCCCACACTTGGCTGCATTAAATTCCATCTGCCATTCATTCCATTGATTTACAACACATTTCTTATCGGCAGACCACACTCTGAGTGCCCTACCGTTCACCTGACATATTGCAGGGTCACACGTAAGCAGGCAGAGGGTTAGCTCGGTCACTGTCGAAAGGGAATGATTAACAAGGAAAGAATGGAGATTTTAAAAAAAGCACACTTGATCAATGAAATGTTGCCACGGTTACAACTTCACCAAGCATACTGCTCTCGCTATTAAAGTATAATGAATAAAAGACATAATGATGGAGTGTCTAGCAGTACTGTGTGCGTGTGTGTGTTTAGACATAGACATAGACATAGAATAGTACAGCACATTACAGGCCCTTCGGCCCACAATGTTGTGCTGACCCTCAAATCCTGCCTCCCCACCTTAAATTCCTCCATATACCTGTCTAGTAGTCTCTTAAACTTCACTAGTGTATCTGCCTCCACCACTGACTCAGACAGTGCATTCCACGCACCAACCACTCTCTGAGTAAAAAATCTTCCTCTAATATCCCCCTTCAACTTCCCACCCCTTACCTTAAAGCCATGTCCTCTTGTATTGAGCAGTGGTGCCCTGGGGAAGAGGCGCTGGCTATCCACTCTATCTATTCCTCTTATTATCTTGTACACCTCTATCATGTCTCCTCTCATCCTCCTTCTCTCCAAAGAGTAAAGCCCTAGCTCCCTTAATCTCTGATCATAATGCATACTCTCTAAACCAGGCAACAAGAGTCTATGTGTTTGGGAGAGTGTGTGTGTGCGTGTGTGTGTGTGTGTGTGTGTGTGTGTGTGTGTGTGTGTGTGTGTGTGTGTGTGTGTGAGTGTGTGTGAATGTGTTTATGAGTGAGTTTATGTGTGTGCGAGTGAGTGTGTGTATCTGTGTGTGAGTGAGTGTGTGTGTGACTGTGTGTGAGAGAGACTGAGTATGTGTGTGTGTTTGTGAGTGTGTGTTTGTGTCTGATTGAGTGAGTGTGTGTGAGTGAGTGTGTGTGTGAGTGATTGTGTGTGATTGAGTGAGAGTGTGTGTGTGTATGAGTGTCTGTGTGTGTGAGAGAGTGAATGCATGTTTGTGAGGTGAGTGAGTGTGTCTGTGTGTGTGAGTGAATAAAAGTATGTGTATGAGTGTGTGTGCATGTGTGCGTGAGTGAGTGTGTGTGTGTACGTATGTGTGTATGAGTGTCTGTCTGTGTGTGAGTGAATAAAAGTGTGTGTATGAGTGTGTGTGTGTATGAGTCTGTGTGTGTGAGTGTGTCTGTGTGTATGTGCGTGTGTCTGTGTGCGTGTGAGTGTGTCTGTGTGTGTGCATGTGTATAAGTGTATGTGTGTGTGCATGCACCTTTATGTGCATGTATCTGTGTAAATCTGCATGCTTGTGCATGTGTGTGTGCATATGTGTGTGTGTGTGTGTGTGTGTGTGTGTGTGTGTGTGTGTGCACACATGCGCATGTGTGCTTTCATATGCAGGCATGTGCATGTGTGCATGCATGTAGGTATATATGTATGTATGTGCGTGTGCATGTCTGGGTAAATCTGGCCCTGCTCACCCCCTCCCCCTGCCTCCTCAGTGTATGTGTCTTTTCCAGTCTCCCTGATCTGTTATTCCAGCTTTCTCACAGATAAGTCAATGAGACCCGTGGGAATCAGTTCCACATTCTCACCACACTCTGGAGAAAGCACATTCTCCCAAATTCCCTGCTTGGTTTCGTTACATCAATGACCCCGCTCCTGCTCTTCACCACAAAACTGGAGATGCTCCATCTGTCTCTGTCCTACCAAACTTTTCCCGAGTTTAAAACCCTCCACAAGTCATCCCTTGCCGATAATAATATAAGACTATCGGGAATACACGTCTGAAAATTAATTAAACCCTTGATCTGACATTATTCAAAGCGGTCACCTCCATCAGCAGAGCAACTCGTATGACTATAATTGGAATGTATCGACGTTAACTGGAGATCAGAGGAAGCCGGCCACCTTCTGCCCGGTCACCATGGAGTCTCAAGTACACAGAACAAGTTGCAGAGAGTTGTTTGTGCACTGCAGTCCCAGGGAAAGACTTTTCAGTGGACAAGGGTCACAGCTGGAAGCCGACAGAATCCGAGAGGGCTGCCTTTCTTCCCAGTCCAGCCTCTCGTTTCATCTTCTTTCCAATAAACCATCACCCTCCACCTGGACAACAAAGACACGTACGTTCGAATGCTGTTCATAGACTTCAGTTCAGCATTCAATACAATCATTCCTCAGGAACTGATTGGAAAGCTGAGCCTACTGGGCCTGAACACCTCCCTCTGCAACTGGATCCTAGACTTCCTGACTGGGGGACCTCAGTCAGTCTGGATTGGAAGCAGCATCTCCAACACCATCACATTGAGCACGGGGGTCCCCCAGGGCTGTGTGCTCAGTCCACTGCTGTTCACTCTGCTGACCCACGACTGTGCTGCAACACACAGCTCGAACCACATCAAGTTCGCTGATGACACGACCGTGGTGGGTCTCATCAGCAAGAACGATGAGTCAGCATACAGAGAGGAGGCGCAGCGGCTAACGGACTGGTGCAGAGCCAACAACCTGTCTCTGAATGTGAACAAAAGAGATGGTTGTTGACTTCAGGAGGACACGGAATGACCACTCTCCACTGAACATCCACGACTCCTCCGTAGAGATCCTTAAGAGCACCAAATTTCTTGGTGTTCCCCTGGCGGAGAATCTCACCTGGTCCCTCAACACCAGCTCCATAGCAAAGAAAGCCCAGCAGCGTCTCTACTTTCTGCGAAGGCTGAGAAAAGTCCATCCCCCACCCCCCCATCCTCACCACATTCTTCAGAGGTTGTATTGAGAGCATCCTGAGGAGCTGCATCACTGCCTGGTTCGGAAATTGCACCATCTCGGATTGCAAGACCCTGCAGTGGATAGTGAGGTCAGCTGAGAAGATCATCGGGGTCTCTCTTCCCGCCATCACAGACATTTACACCACACGCTGCATCCGTAAAGCAAGCAGCATTATGAAGGACCCCACACACCCCTCATACAAACTCTTCACCCTCCTGCCATCTGGCAAAAGGCACCGTAGTATTTGGGCTCTCATGACCAGACTACGTAACAGTTTCTTCCCCCAAGTCATCAGACTCCTCAATACCCAGAGCCTGGACTGACACCAACCTACTGCCCTCTACTGTGCCTATTGTCTTGTTTATTATTTATTATTATTTATTGTAGTGCCTGCACTGTTTTGTGTACTTTATGCAGTCCTGGGTAGGTCTGTAGTCTAGTGTAGTTTTTGTGTTTTTCCTTACGTAGTTCAGTGTAATTTTTGTATTGTTTCATGTAGCGCCATGGTCCTGGAAAATGTTGACTCATTTTTACTATGTTCTGTACCAGCAGTTATGGTTGAAATGACAATAAAAAGTGACTTGACTTGATAAAATGAATTGCTCAACATCCTTTACCGTATATTCAGTACCACTATGAAGTTTAAAAAACTCGCTCTGTCCGCCAGAGAAAGCAGGATCTCCCGGTGGTCACACATTTTAATTCCATGTCCCATTCCCATTCTGATATGTCTATCCATGGCCTCCTCTACTGTCAAGATGAAGCCACACTCAGGTTGGAGGAACAACACCTTATATTCCGTCTGGGTAGCCTCCAACCTGATGGCATGAACATTGACTTCTCTAACTTCCGCTAATGCCCCACCTCCCCCTCGTACCCCATCCGTTATTTATTTATATACACACATTCTTTCTCTCTCTCTCCTTTTACTCCCTCTGTCCCTCTGACTATACCCCTTGCCCATCCTCTGGGTCCCCTCCCCCGCCTTTTCCTTCTCCCTGGGCCTCCTGTCCCATGATCCTCTCGTATCCCTTTTGCCAATCACCTGTCCAGCTCTTGGCTCCATCCCTCCCCCTCCTGTCTTCTCCTATCATTTCGGATCTCCCCCTCCCCCTCCCACTTTCAAATCTCTTACTATCTTTTCTTTCAGTTAGTCCTGCTGAAGGGTCTCGGCCCAAAACATCGACTGTACCTCTTCCTATAGATGCTGCCCGGCCTGCTGCATTCACCAGCAATTTTTGTGTGTATTGCTTCCAATTCCTGCAGTTGCTTCCAGTTCTGACTCATGGGTCCATCACATACACTCAGTGTCCTCTTGGCAGTAAAAGCATGACGTCATGGTCAAGAGGTTCAGTTGTTCAATCAAATATCAGAACGGGGGAAGAAATGTGATCGAAGTGACTTTGACCATGGATGATTGTTGATGCCAGGTGGGGTGGTCTGAGTATCTCAGAAACTGCTGACCTCCTGGGATTTTCACGTGATCTCTCAGGACTTTGGGGTTCTAACATTTTCTGTCTTTCATTCTTGGTTTGCCTTCTTCTGTTTTGAGGATGACTACAGCTTTCAGGTACACGTTCTCTGATATTGAAACATTGAACGTATATTCCACTGACAGGATATTCAGCTCAGCCTGCTTTTGGAGAAAATGAGCCTGAAGCTGTTGACTGTCCTAGAGCGTGGTCACCAACACCCCCATTCCGTGTGGGCAAGGGAACACATTCAGAAAGCTGATCCTGCCTCAGTCAACATTGGGTCCGTTCCAGAACCTTCTCCTGTAACGGGGTGGTTTGAGCAGCTCAGAAACTGCTGGGATTTTCATGAACAACAGTCTCTAGAGCTTACAGAGAATAGTGTGAAAATACAAAAAAAATCCAGTGAGCAGAAGTTCTGTGGGTGAAAATGCCTTGTTAATGAGAGAGGTCAGAGGAGAATGGCCAGACTGGTTCAAGCAACAGTAACTGAAATAACCACGTGTTAACAAATTTCACGACACATACCAGTGATAATAAACCTGATTCCTGATTAAAACAGTGGTGTGCAGAAGAGCATCTCTGAACACACATGTCGAACCTTGAAGGGGATGGGCTACAGCAGCAGAAGACCGTGGATATTAGGTACAGGCACTGAGTGTTAATGAAACCACAAGGAAGACACGCTGGCTGCTTTACTTTTTGAGAAGTTTAAGGAGATTTGGCATGTCATCAAAGATTGGCACTAACTTCTACAGAGGTACAGTAGGGAGCATTCAGACTGGTTGCATCATAGCCTGGTATGGGAACTCCAACACACTGGAACACAGAAGGCCACAGCCAGTTCCATCACAGGTGTAGCTCATCCCTTTATCAAGGACAGCCACGAGAGCCGATGTCTCCAGATCATCAGGGACCCCACCGTCCAAGCCATGCCCTTTTCTCAATACTGCCTTCAGGCAGAAGGTACAGGAGCCCAAAGAACCACACATCAAAGTTCAACAACAGCTTCTTCTCCGCCGCCAGCAGGTTCTGGAACAGACCCCTGAAGAACGTTAATCCTTCAACTTGTGCTGATGTCGTTACACAACACACGTTTTCATGTAATCACGAGACCCTGGTGGACATTGGCTATGTAGGATACGGTAAGTCCGGTTCGCTGGCTCATTGGTGAGATCAACAGCAGGAGAGCTGCGTGGCCACGGCTGTTGCACGGCCAGTGGGGTGTCCGCTGCAGCCGCCTAGGGGAGGAGACGCTGGGCGGGAGTGTGGCACAGCGAGAGACTGGGCTGGGTTGGGGGCTGGCCCCATCCATCGGTCCTGTCCTTCAGTGTTCACTTAGTGGAAGACTAGGTGGATTACGTTTACCTGCAGCTACACCAGCATGTGATGAGGAACTGCAGCTAGTTCTTGCAGACATTTCTAGCTCCTGGACAACCATCCCATGCACCATCAATCTACAGGCTGTGACACTCAGGGACTTGGGCGGGATTATTATTATTTTCAGTGACTATGTTTTTCTGCAATCCTAACTATATGTGCCTTGTGCTGCGTGTGACTGTTGGTTCTGTGTTTCACACCTCGGCACTGGAGGAACGCTGTATCATTTGGATGTTTCACTTGTATGGTTCAATTACAATTAAATGTGAAATTGAACTTGATAGTTCCCTTTCTGTAGTCACAGGTAATTGGAGGCTTACAAAAGGGCTAGCTACTGGGAGATCTTGCGTTTTGCAGCATAAGTTTGGACGAGTCTGATTGATGTGGAACAGGGTTGAGGGGCTGAGTGGTCCCTTAATGCTCCCATCTTTCTTCATGGAAAAGTGTGGTATGAGTGCATTAGACCCAGTCTGAAAAAGATTTCCCCTGAGCTAGTGACAAGGTTACTTGGGTGAGGGGTGAGGCAACAATTAAGAATTAACATATTCTCCTCACTGACGATCAACACTGGCACACCTCAGGGGTGTGTGCTTAGTCCACTCACCTACTCTGTACATACACATGACTGTGTGGCTGGGCATAGCTCAAACACCATCTATAAATTTGCTGATGATACAAACATTGTTGGTAGAATCTCAGGTGATGACGAGAGATTGTACAGGAGTGAGATATGTCAAATAGTGGAGTGGTGTCACAGCAACAACCTGGCACTCAACGTCAGTAAGACAAAAGAGCTGATTGTGGACTTCGGGAAGGGTAAGATGAAGCAACACATACCAATCCTCATGGAGGGATCAGAAGTGGAGAGAGTGAGCAGTTTCAAGTTTCTGGGTGTCAAGATCTCTGAGGATCTAACCTGGTCCCAACGTATCGATGCAGTTATAAAGAAGGCAAGACTGCATCTATATTAGGAGTTTGAAGAGATTTGGTATGTCAACAAATACACTCAAAAACTTGAATAGTTGTACCATGCAGAGCATTCTGACAGGCTGCATCACTGTCTGGTATGGAGGGGCTACTGCACAGGACTGAAAGAAGCTGCAGAAGGTTGTAAATCTAGTCAGCTCCATCTTGGGTACTAAGCCTACAAAGTACCCAGGCCATCTTTAGGGAGCGGTGTCTCAGAAAGACAGCGTCCATTATTAAGGACCTTCAGCACCCAGGGCATGCACTTTTCTCACTGTTACCATCAGGTAGGAGGTACAGAAGCCTGAAGGCTCACACTCAGTGATTCAGGAACAGCTTCTTCCCCTCTGCCATCTGATTCCTAAATGGACATTGAATCTTTGGACACTACCTCACCTTTTTTTAACACAGCATTTCTGTTTTTGTATGTTTTTTAAAATCTATTCAATATAAGTAACTGATTTACTTGTTTATTTATTTTTTCTCTCTGCTAGATTATGTATTGCATTGAACTGCTGCTGCTAAGGTAACAAGTTTCACGTCACATAATAAACCTGATTCTGATTCTGGGGCAAGTAGGAACCTGACATCTCTCTGGTTTGTGGCTGAGATGATGTCCTGGGACAGGCAGTTGTCCAGCAGCCAGGCCTCGGGCAGCTTCTCGGCTGTTGCCTGGGACTTTCAGACACTCACCCAGTGGCCTGTGTCTAGATAGTATTGTTTTGTTGCCATGGTGAAATATTTTATCTGGAATTTTGTGGGTTTTTATTGGATCGAATTCAAGTTTTAAAATGAGCAACATTTTCTATCTTTTCCTGATCAAGTATGTTTATTTCCCTCTGCTCTTTCTAGGCCGTGGCATGGAAACACCAATGCCCTTGAACGGAAAAGCCTATAAAAAGTAATGGATATGGCCCAGCCCCAGCATTGAGCACATCTGCACGAAATACTGTTGCAGGAAAGCAGCATCCATCATCAGGGATCCCACCACCCAGGACATGCTCTCTTCTCATTGCTGCCATCAGGAAGAAGATACAGGAGCATCAGGTCCCACATCACCAGGTACAGGAACAGTTACCACCCCTCAACCTTCAGGCTCTTGAATAACTTCACCTCTGAAGTGATTCCACAAACTATGGACTCACTTTCTAACAACTCATGTTCTCAATCTTTATTACTTATTTATTATTATTATTTTGTTTTTTCTTTGTATTTATTGTGAATGCCCACAAGAAAATGAATCTCAGGGTTGTATATGGTGACATGTATGCACTTTGATAATACATTTACTTTGAACTTTGATGAGAGCTTTGTGTGTATTGTTGGGCTTGACTATAGGAAAGCAATTTTTAACTGGGTTAAATTCACCTTGAGCATTTTTGGGCCCCTTATCTTAGAAATGAAGTGATGTTACTGAAGATAGCTCAAAGGAAGTTCACAGAAAAGGATTCTAAGATTAAACGGCTTGTCATATGAAGAGTGCTTGATGGCCCTGGGCCTGTATTCAATAGAATTCAGAAGAACGAGAGGTGACCTCATCGAGACTTATCAAATGTTGAAAGAGTGATAGAGTGATGTGAAGAGTGACAGACTGGATGTGGAGAGGATGTTTTCTAAAATGGTGGGGTCTAGGACCAGAGGACACAGCCTCAGATTAGAGCGACATCCTTTTAGAACAGAGATAAGGAAGGATTTCTTTAGCTAGTGGTTGGTGAATCTGTGGAATTCTTTGCCACAGACAGCTGTGGAGGCCTATCCTTTATGTATATTAAAGGGAGAGGTAGATAGATTCTTGAAGGGGTACGCCCGGGGGGGGGGGGAGCAGGAGACTGGGGCTGAGAGGATAATTGGATCAGCCATGATGAAGTGGCGGAGAAGACTCGATGGGCCAAATGGCCTATTTCTGCTCCTGTATCTTATGAATTGCACAAATCAATGACAAGGTGTTATAATCACAGGAGAAGGTTCTGGATTGGTCCCAATGTTGACTGAGGCAGGATCAGCTCTCCCTTCACAAGGAATGAGGGTGTTGGTGATCACGCTCTAGGACAACCAACAGCTTCAGGCTCATTTTCACCAACAGCAGGTTGAGCTGAATACACTCAGTAGCCAAAAGAAAATCACAAGGGATCAGCAGTTTCAGAGATACTCAAACCACCCCATCTGGCACCAACGTGGTCCAATTCACTTATATCACATTACTTTCCTATTCTGATGCTTGGTCTGAACAACAACTGAACCTCTTGACCATGTCTGCATGCTTTCATGCACTGAGTTGCTGCCACATGACTGGCTGATTAGGTACTTGCATTAACGAGCAGGTGTACCTAATAAAGTGGCCACTGCGTGTAAACTGAAACTTTCCCTGATGAGAATTGATCCCAAGTTCTCCGGATCACCAGATGGAGAAATGTGGAGATCAGTGGGAACCAATTGTAAAAGACAAAGGAAGTTTTGCTGCAGGAAAATTGGACATCATGTTGCCCCTGTACATGATGGGCTATTGTGTGCAGTTCTGTTTGTGCATGATAGGAAGATCCGATAAGGTGGATGATCTCTGTCTTTTCTCCAGGAGAATCAAAAACTAAACAGCACAGGTGAGAGGTGACAGACAAGAAGCTGCAGGAATTAAACTCTAGCTAAAGGATCTCTGTTCTAAATGGATTTCTATCTAGTCTGTGCCCCCCCCCCCCAGGAAACATCCTCTTCACATCCACTCTGTCTGGGCTTTTCTAGGTGTATGGATTGGAAAGGTTTAGAGGGATATGGGCCAAATGCAGGGACTAGCTCGGAAATGTACCTTTGTCATCAGGCAAGAGTTGGGCTGAAGGAAGTTTCAATGCTGTATTGCTCCATGAATCTAATATCAGAGACACAGAGTATGAACTAGAGATGGGATGAGGCCTCTGGAACCTGATTGATGACTCTGCACTGCCACTCCCCTATCCTGTTTAATTTCCATCTCCCCAAATTTACAGCATCAAAAAATATCACAATCTCAGGCTTGAGCAGTACCAGAGACAAGAATTCACCCTCTGGGGGAGGGTTCCAAAGTTCAAAACGACTAGAATATAAAAGCAAAGATGTGATGCTGAGGCTTTATAAAGCATTGGTCAGACCGCATTTAGATTAGCGTGAGCAGTTTTCGGCCCCTCTAAGAGAGGATGTGCTGACATTGGAGAGGTTCCAGAGGAGGTTCACAAAAATGATTCCAGGATTGAAAGGGTTAATGTATGAAGAGTCTTTGATTGGCTCTGGGCCTGAATGCACTGGAGTTTAGAAAGAATGAAGGGGAATCTCATTGAAACCTATCACATACTGAAAGGCTTAGAGAGAGTGGATGTGGATGTTTCCGAGGGAGGCACAGCCTCAGAATTGAGGGACGTCCATTTAGAACAGAGATGAGGAGGAACTTCTTTAGCCAGGTGGCTGTTAAAAGCAAATCATCCGGTATACTTAAAGCAGACGTTCTTGATTAATCAAGGAATCTAAGGTTACAAGAAGTCTGGAGAATGGGGTTGAGAGGGATAATAAATCAGCCATGATGGAACGGTGGAACAGACTGAATGGGCCAAATGGCTGAACTCTGATCCTATCTATTACACTTTTATGGTATTCTACAGCAACAATCTGCAGGAGGAACTCAGCATCTGGGGGGGGGGTGGAATTCCTTCTATATAATAAATCTTTCTACATCTGAGAAGTCCTTCTACATAATGGCAACTTACCCATGTTAACATCGTGTTGCCCATTGGTTTATAAAACATCAGGGCTTTGAGTCAAGGTGAGAGGGGTGCAGTGAACCTTCTTAAGTCAAATATGGTCAAAGATCTTTTGATTTTTTTGTAATTTTTTTTCTTCTTATCATTCACCCATACACTGGGGTTGTTGTGGATAGTGTGGAGGGCTGTCAGAGGTTACAGTGGGACATTGACAGGATGCAAAACCGGGCTGAGAAGTGGCAGATGGAGTTCAACCCAGATAAGTGTGAAGTGGTTCATTTTGGTAGGTCAAATATGATGGCAGAATATAGTATTAATGGTAAGACTCTTGGCAGTGTGGAGGATCAGAGGGATCTTGGGGTCCGAGCCAATAGGACACTCAAAGCAGCTGTGCAGTTTGACTCTGTACAGTGTATTGGCCTTCTTCAACCATGTGATTGTTTTTAAGAGCCAAGAGGTAATGTTGCAGCTATATAGGACCCTGGTCAGACCCCACTTTACTGTGCTCAGTTCTGGTCACCTCACCACAGGAAGGATGTGGAAACCATAGAAAGGGTGCTGAGGAGATTTACAAGGATGTTGCCTGGATTGGGGAGCATGCCTTATGAGAATAGGTTGAGTGAACTCGGCCTTTTCTCCTTGGAGCAACGGAGGATGAGAGGTGACCTGACAGAGGTGTATAAGATGATGAGAGGCATTGCTCATTTGGATAGTCAGAGGCTTTTTCCCAGGGCTGAAATGGTTAACATGAGAGGGCACAGTTTTAAGGTGCTTGGAAGTAGGTACAGTGGAGATGTCAGGGGTAAGTTTTTTTTTTACGCAGAGAGTGGTGAGTGCGTGGAATGGGCTGCTGGCGACGGTGGTGGAGGCGGATACGATAGGGTCTTTTAAGAGACTCCTGGATAGGTACATGGAGCTTAGAAACATAGAGAGCGATGGATAACCCTAGGTAATTTCTAAAGTAAGTACATGTTCGGCACAGCTTCGTGGCCCGAAGGGCCTGTATTGTGCTGTAGGTTTTCTATGTTTCTGTGTTTCAATACACATGAATACAGCCAAGTGAATCAGCATTCCTCTGGGGCCAAGGAAGATGTGAGAGACAAGATTTTTTTAACACACAGAGTGGCGGGTGCCTGGAATGCACTTCCGTGGGTGATGGTAGAGGAAGAAACATCAGGGACTTTTAGATAGGCACATGAAAATGAGGAAAGTAAAAGGATATGGATATTGCGTAGGCAGAAGGGATTAGTTGGCTGATTGGTTACTAATTTAATTGGTTCGGCACAACACTGGGGGCTGACAGGCCTGTTCCTGTGCTATACTGTTCTAAGATCTGCGTTCGAAAGTTGAACTGCGATTATGCAAACAACACTTCGAAAACCCAACCGGAGAGAAGTTGCAACAATGATGAGGGTCTTTGATGGATGCTGTATTCTACGGCAGCAGTAGGTGAATGGGTCCTTAAGGATGTCATAACCAAGGGGTGGGGGGTGGTAGTGTGATAAGCTCCCTCTGCCTATTAAATGCTCTCAATGCAATGCATCTCAAACAGCCTCTGACATCCAAGTGCAACCCCTGGCCCCTCACATGTGGCTTAGCTACTAAGCCTGGTTGGAATCATATCTACCGACAGGAGAACGGGAAAAGGCAGGTAGTGGGTCCTTAAAACCAGTCATTTCAGGCAGATAGGGCTCATCAGCCATGGCTGACAGCTCATCTAGGAGAAGGAAAACTCAGATCTCAAACCGCCGCTGCCTTGCAGCTAAACCCACTCATGGGGAAGGCTTCATGAATAAGCCCTAAGGAGAAATTCAGAGCCAACATTTGGCTCATGTGATGAGAGACAAGGCATTGTAGTTCCTGCTAATGGTGACTGAGGTAAGGTTGAGAATAGTCTGGGCTGAGACAGGTAGCAAGGGAAGGCGAGGTAATAACGGAAAGCTGAGATCTCCATTAATGGGAGTGAAATTACTGAAGAAATTTCAAAGGGATGTGGAATTTTGGAAAGGAAAGAGCAGATTAGGGATAGTCAGTGTGGCTTTGAGTGGGGGAAACATTATCTCAGTTATTTAATGGAGTTTTTTTAAGAAGGTAACTGAGAAGATTGAAGAAGGCGATAACTATCCACATGAGATCCTGCAGACGCTGATGTATCGATCACAAAGAAAATCAACATTTTTATAAACAGTCTCCGTTCTAGGAACAGATTCTACCCCTCAACCATCAGATTTCTGAAAGGTCCATGAACACTACCTCATTATTCTTTTCCGGGCACGATTTATTTATTGTAATAAATACTGTAAGGCATTTACAAAGATCCCACGTGCTAGGCTGCTCCAGAAGGCTAAGGCACTAAGGAATGAGATGTTCAGTAGGATCTTGGGCTTCAAGTCTACAGTTCCCTGAAAGTCACAATACAAATGGCTATGCTGGTGAAAAAGGCATTCACAGCTCAGGCTGTCAAATACGAATTGTAAGATTCAGTTGCACCTTTACAAAAGAATGTTTAGATTGTGCTTGGAGAAATGTGTGCAGTCTGGTCAGCACACTAATGACAGGATGTGGTGATGCTGCAGAGAAAGCAGAGGAGATTCACGACACTGGATTGGAGGACATTAGCTATGGGGAGAGATTGGACAAGTTGGGAAGGGGGTGAGCAGAGACTTCAAAAGTTCCTCATCTGTCAACCCTTCCATTTCTGGGATCATTTTCATGGACCTCCTCTAGACTCTCCAAAGCCAGCATATCTTTTCTTCGATAAGGGTCCCAAAATGCTCACAATACTCAAAGTGCAGTCTGACCAATGCCTTATAAAGCCTCAGCATTATATCCTTGCTTTTATATTCTTGTCCTCTCAAATTGAATGCTAACATTGTCTTCCTCACCACCAACTCCCAAGTCCCTTTGCACCTCGGATTTTTAGAGTCTTCTCCCCACTTAGAAAATAGTTTGTACCTTTATTCCATCTACCAAAGTGCATGACCATACACTTGCCGACACTCTATTCCATCTGTCACTTCTTTGCCCATTCTCCTCATCTGCCCAAGTATTTGTGAGATGCATAGTTAGGGTAGATAGTCAGAGACTCTACCTCATGGCAGTGGTATCAGAAATAAGAAGGTTCAGATTTAAGGTGAGAGGAAGTATGTAGTTTAAAGGGGATCTGAGGGGTAAGTTTTTTTTTAACACAGAGAGTGGGTGATACCAGGAACTCACTGCCAGAGAGGATGGTGACACCAGGAGCTCATTGCCAGAGTGGATGGTAATACCAGGAGCTTGCTCCCAGAGAATGGATGATATCAGGAGCTCATTGCCAGAGGGAATAGTGGAATTAGATACAGTCACTACTTTGACAGCAAAGTATGGAAGGATACAGGACTAATTGGGCAGTGCAGAAGCGTAGTAGTTAGCATAATGCTTTACAGTACCAGCAATTAGGGTTCAATTTCCACCACTGTTTCTAAGCAGTTTTAATGTTCTCCCCTGACAGTGTGGGTTTCCTCTACGTAATCTGGTTTCCTCCCACAGGAAGGGGTTAGGGTTAGTGAGTTGTGGGTCATGAAGTGTGACGACACTCGCAGGCTGCCCCCAACACATCCTCGGACTGTGTTGGTCGTTGACACAAAATGACGCATTTCACTGTCGCTGTACACAAGGCAAATAAAGTGAATCTTTATCTTTTTCTTTAATGTGGCAAGGGAAAAATTGCTCAGCCAAAGGATCCATATCTGTGCTGTTAAACTCCACCAGGCCATTCAGCCCCTTTAACATGCTTGCCCTCTTCTAGTTGATTAGAGTCTCAGTATCACGTACACATCTTTTCCTTCAATCTACCCTGGGAGTTCCAAACTTCAACACCGTCCACAGACACTTGTTTCAACTCTCAGTTTGACAGGTTCACCGGGAAGGTTGTTGATCTGAAACATGAATTCTGGTTCTCTCATTCTCTCACCACAGCAGCTGCCAAGTCTGCTGAGAATTCTCTGTTTCACTTGAATGGTCGAGCATAGGGAGTGTAATGGTACAGAGCAACCTCCACGTCACGCACATCTGCTCTCACTTCATCCTCCCGCCACCCCACTAGGAATAGGGTTCCCCTGATCCTCACCTACCACCCCACCAGCCTCCGGATCCAACATATTATTCTCCGTAACTTCCACCACCTCCAACGGGATTCCACCACTAAGCACAGCTTTCCCTTCCCCCCTCTCTCTGCATTCCGCAGGGATCGTTCCCTACACAACTCCCTTGTCCATTCGTCCCCCCCATCCCCCACCACTGATCTCCTGCCTGGCACTTATCCGTGTAAGCCGAACAAGTGCTACACATGTCCTTACACTTCCTCCCTTACCACCATTCAGGGCCCCAAACAGTCCTTCCAGGTGAGGCAACACTTCACTTGTGAGTCGACTGGGGTGATATACTGCGTCCGGTGCTCCCGATGTGGCCTTTTATATATTGGCGAGACCCGACGCAGACTGGGAGACCGCTTTGCTGAACACCTACACTCTGTCCACCAGAGAAAGCAGGATCTCCCAGTGGTCACACATTTTAATGCCACGTCCCATTCCCATTCTGACATGTCTATCCACGGCCTTCTCTACTGTAAAGATAAAGCCACACTCAGGTTGGAGGAACAACACCTTATATTCCGTCTGGGTAGCCTCCAACCTGATGGCATGAACATTGACTTCTCTAACTTCCGCTAATGCCCCACCTCCCCCTCATACCCCATCTGTTATTTATTTATATACGCACATTCTTTCTCTCACTCTCCTTTTTCTCCCTCTGTCCTTCTCACTATACCCCTTGCCCATCCTCTGGGCTTTTTCCCACCCTCCACCCTTTTCTTTCTCCCTTGGCCTCCTGTCCCATGATCCTCTCATATTCCTTTTGTCAATCACCTGTCCAGCTCTTGGCTCCATCCCTCCCCCTCCTGTCTTCTCCTATCATTTTGGATCTCCCCCTCCCCCTCCCACTTTCAAATCTCTTACTAGATCTTCTTTCAGTTAGTCCTGACAAAGGGTCTCGGCCCGAAATGTCGACTGTACCTCTTCCTAGAGATGCTGCCTGGCCTGCTGCGTTCACCAGCAACTTTGATGTGTGTTGCTTGAATTTCCAGCATCTGCAAACTTCCTCATGTTTGAGTATTGAATTGAATTGACTTTATCACTTACATCCTTCATATACAAGAGGAGTACAAGTGCATAGTCATTTAAGAGTGGTCTCACAGGTAGACAAGGTGGTGAAATCCTGTTTATCACACAGGCCTTAATCAGTCAGGGTACTTGAGAACAGGCCCTTCCAGCACTTCATGCCACAACACCCAGCAACCCCCGGTTTAACCCTAGTCTAATCACGGGGCATTTTACAACGACCAGGTAACCTACCCAGTATGTGTTTGGATTGTGGGAGGAAACCGGAGCAGTCCATGCTCTCCTCAGGGACCACATCTTATGAGGATGGGTTGAGTGAGCTCAGGCATTTCTCTTTGGAGCGAAGGTGGATGAGAGGTGACTTGATAGAAGTGCACAGGATGATAAAAGGCATAGATACAGTGGTCAGCCAAAGAGTCTTTACCAGGGTGGAAATGACTAATAAGAGGGGGCATAATTTTAAGATGATTTGAGGAAAGTAGAGGGAGGGATGACTGAGGTACATCTTGTACACAGAGAATGCTGGGTGTGTGGAACACCCTGCCAAAAGTGGTGGCTCAAAGTTCAAAATACATTTATTTTCAAAGCACATATATATCACCATATACAACCCTGAGATTTGCCTTCTTGTAGGCATACTCGGTAAATCCAAGAAACACGATAATATCCATGAAAGACTGCACCTGACAGAACGGACAAACAACCAATGTGCAAAAGACAACAAATTGTGCAAATACAAAAGAAAGTAAATAAATAAGCAATAAATACTGAGAACATGAGATGCAAAGTACCTGAAAGTGAGTCCATAGGTTGTGGGAACAGTTCAGCAATGGAGCAAGTGAAGTTGAGTGAAGTTCTCCCCTTTGCTTCAAGATCCCGATGGTTGAGGGGTTGTAACTGTCCCTGAACCTGGAGGTGGGAGTCTTGAAGCTCCTGTACCTTCTAAAGAGATCTTAAAGACTCTTAGATAGGCACATGGATGTAAGAAAAATGGAGGTCTGTGCAGGAAGGATGTGTTAGATTGATCTAACACTTACGGAGGTGGAAAGGTTGGCACAACATCATGGAGTGTTCTGTGTTTTATACACTGAGGTAGAACAAGGTAAAACAATAACAGATTAAACTGTTAAAGTTACAGAGAAAATACAGTACAGCAACAATAAGGTGCAAGGCCAAAATGAGGTAGATTGTGAGGCCAAGGATCTATCTTATCATACTAGTCATAGTCATAGTCACACTTTATTGATCTCGAGGGAAATTGGGTTTCATTACAGTTGCACCAACCAAGAATAGAGTATAAATATAGCAATATAAAACCATAAATAATTAAATAATAATATGTAAATTATACCAGAATACAATAGCATCATTTAAGAAGTACTTTGATAGGTACATGGAGAGTGGGCGTTTGGAGGGATATGGGCTGAACGAGGGAAATTGGGTCTTGCCTCTGGTCTACCATGTTGTAAGCTAACATGGAAGGAGTAGCTTGTGGGACAAATAATTGGGGTCATCAAACAGATAACGTTGTCTGGTGATCACATTGGTCACCATGTTCGACACGGACTGGTTGGGCGAAAGAGCCTGTACTCCTCAGGGACACCTAGCGATAGGACCAAAGGGCAAAGTTCAAAGTTCAAATTTATTATCAAACTGTGCGTACCATATACAACCTCGAGATTCATCTTCTTGCAGGCATCAACAAGACAAAGAAATACAATAGAATCCACAAAAAACCACGTGCAATGAAGACCAACAAACATCCACCATGCAAAATTAGACAAATCTTGCAAATAGTTCAAAAATGGTTCCTAAGGTTCTCGTAGCCGGGGGTGGTAGTGGGGATAAGCTCCCACTACCTATAAAGTGCTGCAAATGGACTGTGACTCTAACAGCCTTCGACAACCACGTCCAACTCTTGGCCTTCATGTGTGGCTTAGCTACAAGGCCTGGCAGAACTGTTTTTACTGGTCAAGTCATTGGGGGTATTTAAGGCAGAGATAGATAGGCTCTTGATTAGCCAGGGCATCAAAGGGTATGGGGAGAAGGCAGGGGAGTGGAGGTGACTGGAAGAATTGGATCAGCCCATGATTGAATGGCGAAGCAGACTTGATGGGTCGAATGGCCTACTTCTGCTCCTATATCTTATGGTCTTATGGGCAAGAGAAGGCGCAAAGGTGGACCACTGGCATCTCAAAACCAGTTGCTTCTGGCAGGTGGATGGCAGCCTGCCTAGGAGAGGGAAAACTCTGATGTTAAACCTCCGTTGCCTTGCGGCCATACCCACCCACGGGAAATGCCTCGGGAGTAAACCCTGAGGAAGAAATCCAGGGCCGGGGTCCCTAAGGCAGTTCGATGTTGTTTACAACTTCACTCGGGCAGCCTCTGCGACGACACTGGTGCCAAGCTGTATCAGCACTTGCCCTTCCCTTGGACATCAGTGACGTGGAGAGGGGAAGCTGCTGCACGGGCAACAGCCGGTTCCTCAAATCTTCCCGGAGATTCCTACAGTCCACCAAAGGTGCAAACCCATGATCCCCTGGGATCGACGGCTGCCTATTACTACTTACTAGTTCAAAAAATGTAAGCAAATAACAGACAGAACATGAGCTAGAATCCCTGAAGGTGAGTCCACAGCCACAGGGTCAGTTCAGTGCTGAGGCAGATGAAGCTGGTCCAGGAGCCCAACGGCTGCAGGCCCTCAACCATCAGCCTCCTGAACCAGAGGGGATAACCTCGCTCACTCAACCTCACTCGCCCCATCACTGAACTGTTCCCACAACCTACGAACTCACTTTCTAGGACCCTTCATCTCATGTTCTCGATATTTATTGCTTATTTATATAGAATAATTATTATTATTCTTCTTTCTTTTCGTATTTGCCGAGTTTGTTGTCTTTTGCAAGCTGGTGGTTTATCTGTCCTGTTGAGTGAAGCCTTTCATTGATTCAATTGTGTTTATTTGTATTTACTCTCTATGCTTGCAAGAAAATGAATTTCAGGGTTGCATATGGTGACATATATGTACTTTGTGTTGGCGCGTGGCCAAGTGTTTAAGGCGTCGGTCTAGTGACCTGAAGGTCACTAGTTCAAGCCTCAGCTGAGGCAGCATGTGTGTCCTTGAGCAAGGCACTTAACCACACATTGCTCTGCGACGACACCAGTGCCAAGCTGTATGGGTCCTAATCCCTTGGACAACGTCAGTGTCGTGGAGAGGGGAGACTTGCAGCATGGGCAACTGCTGGTCTTCCATACAACCTTGCCCAGGCCTGCGCCCTGGAAACCTTCCAAGGCGCAAATCCATGGTCTCATGAGAGTAACAGATGCCTATTAAATTAATATGTACTTTGATAAAAAACTTACTTTGAACTTTGAAATGGACCTCCTGCCTGATGAAAGTCGTGTGAAGAGAGGGAGTCAGGCAGACGGGACTGGCTCAGATGGAAGCTCAGGCAGCATGTCCACCTACCTGCTCTGTTTGACCTGCACCTGCTGCTGTGGCCTTTCTTTGGCCTTCAGTCCTGGGACGCCCAACAGTGGCAGCCAACAGCCTGGCCTCTGCCACTGCTGCCCTGTGCTGTGCTGCAGAGACATCCTGCTGGGCAGCCGCTAGCTCCTGTGACAGTGTGGCCACCTGCTCTTCCACGGCACGCATCCTCCGGGTGCAGTCGAGGAGTGACTCCACAGCCTGTTCCCTCAGCCCATCCGCCTCAGCCAGGCAGCGTGTGGCCCTCGCTCCTTCTGCTTCGGCCTTCTCTAAGGCAGCAGCTGCCACTCGCTCTCGTTCCTCCAGCTTCCTCGCCACCTCGCTGGCCTGCGCTCTCGCCTCAGCTGCCTCCAAGGCCTCTGCCATCTCCCTCTTGACCTTGCCACTCTCCGCGTCAGCCTCACCACTCGGACATCGAACCTGTAGCTCCAGAGGGCACGACTGTTCTTCCCTCTCGGCCAGCTTCTCCCCCAACTCTGATGGACGTCCACTCACTTGAAGGGCAGTGACCCCAACCTCTTGCCCAGGTGAATCCATATCCGCCCAGGCCTCTTTGAGCCTCCTGCCTGCAAGGGGTCTATCCTTGGCAGCCTTTGCCTCGAGCCGGGCTTCCTCCGCCCTCTGTTCAGCCTCGGCTGCATGCTCTTCAGCCTCTTCCCTGAGCACCTTCTCAAGTTCCAGCTCCCGCAATCTGATTGAGGGAACAACACTTTTAACAGGAGGCTGCATACACGGAACCAAAGAGCCTGCGCATTGCAGTTTCATAAAATGGTACATCATTGAAACTGGTACTCCGCCCCAACTCCTCCCTGCCGACCAAAATGACCATCTAAGCTAGGCCCACTCTCCTGCATTTGACCAATGTCTTGTACGAGAAGCGTTTGATGGCCCTGGACCTGTACTTGCTGGAGTTTAGATGAATGGGGGGGAATCTCATTGAAACCTATCAAATATTGAAAGGTCTAGATAGGGTGGAGGTGGAGAGGATATTTCCTACAATGGGGGAGTCTAGGACTCATTCTAGCCTCAGAATAGAGGGACGTCCATTTAGAATAGAGATGAGGAATTTCTTTAGCCAGAGGGTGGTGAATCTGTGGAATTCATTCCCATGGCAGTCTGTGGAGGCCCAAGTCATTGTGTATGTTTAAAGTAAAGGTTCTTGATTAGTCAGGGCATCAAAGGAAATGGGGATAAAGCAGAAGAATGGGGTTGAAATGAATAATAAATCAGCTGTGATGGAATGGCAGAGCAGACTCGATGGGCCAAATGGCCTAATTCTTCTCCTATGTTTTATGGCATTGTTTCTAAATCTTTCCTAAACATGTACCTGGCAAGATATTTGAACATCTACCAACTCCTCTGCAGCTCATCCCATATTAACACACACAAAATGCTGGAGGAACTCAGCAGGTCAGGCAGCATCTGTGGAGAGGAATAAACAGTCGACATTTTGGGCCAAGACCCTTCATCGGGTGTTCCATATACCTACCACCTCTGTGTGAAAACCTTACTCTCAAATGTGCTTTAGACCTTTCTAACTGGTTACATCACCATCTGGTGCGGAGGGGCCACTGCACAGGATCAGAAAAAGCTGCAGAAAGTTGTAAACTCAGTCAGCTCCACCGTTGGACACCAGCCTCCCCAGAATTGAAGATTCCTTCAGAAGGTGATGCCTTAAAAAGTTGGCATCCATCATTAAGGACCCCCGTCACTCAGGACATGCCCCCTTCTCATTGCTACCATCAGGGACCTGAAGACACACACTCAACGATTCAGGAGCAGTTTTTGCCCCTCCGCCATCAGATTTCTGAATGGACAACGAACCCATGAACACTACCTCACTACTTTTCCTCTCCTTTGGCACTACTTACTTAATTTATTTATATATACACACAGTGGAATTTTTTAAATATAAATACAATGGATTCCATTAAATTGGAACACATCAGGACCAGGAGATTTTGGCCCAATTAAGTGGCTGTCCCACTTAGCCAAAGCTGAAATAGTTAAAAAAGTATAAAAAAAAAGACAAATTACCATTTAACTGAGTAACAAATTATGTAATTAAGTGAACTACATTACAAATTAGAACACTACCAATATTACTACAGTACTATAACACTGTGTATTAGTTCCTAATAGTTATCGACAGAGGAATTCACCCAGTGTTCACTGCCATGTATGGGGTGTCCAGGGAGGCCAGCGCTTCTGGTTTTGTGTCCATTTGGGGGTAGCTCACTCACCTCCGGTCCCCACTGGACACTCAGCTCTCACCTGTGTCTCCAGGTAGCTGATTGCACACGAGAGCGGCCGCACCCCGGTACACCACTTCGACAGGTGGGTTACACCAGGCGAGGGTAGCCGGTAGCCCCATACCCCTTGAGATGGGAAACTCCTGTCCCAACTTGTAAAGTCAGCTCCAGCAGACTGGGCGGATGGATCTACAGTGAGATCCGATGGCCTGGCAGACAGACTGAAACACGTTGTGGAGAGCAAAGGGCATGACGAGGCACAGGAGAGTCGTGGTCATCCACTGTAACTAAGGGAGACCCCAGTTTGTGACAACTACTTGTACCACTGGACCCGGACGACTGAGGTCGAGAGAGGGGAACTGCCCCAGTGCAACGGCTTTTCCATCTTAAAAGCTCCCGCACAGGTTTCACCGTCATCATCGGATACAACAGACATCCAACACATTGACATGTTCATCTGCTTGACTGTAAACGAACAAAATCAGTACAGACTCCCAGTTCATACTGCCTTCATACAATGCTTTTGACTATTGCAGCCTCCAAATCGTCTTTCCATCATAAATTCAAGATGATTGTCAATACCTTTAAATAGTTGAACTAGTGAAATTATTTCATTTTTACTGCCAGCTGTTTCTGGCATTAGCGTGCCTGAACGCTTGAAACTGCAGTGAGCAAAACAGTTCTGAGTTGTCTTACTGCTTATTTCTCACCAACTATCAGTGACAAAAATCATTGCTGCTTGAACACAAATACACGCAACTGTCGCTATTTAAAAATTGTTTGCTCTAAGCGCAGTGTCGTGTCTAACAGCCACACAAGTTCATGCACCTGACGCTAGTTAGAATCTGTTCCGCAACAGCTTCCTGTCCCAATTAAGAGGCATTGTGTCCCAAATAACCAAAGGGAATCCTGGTTATTTTCTCAGTTAGTTTTTGTTGTGTTGGAATTGTTGTTATCTGATGGACCATGTAACCAGATGCACTGTATTTTTATTGTAATTTATAGTTTTATTACTATGTATTGCCACAAAACAACACATTTCAGAACAGATGATTCTGATTTGGAAAATGTCTCCTAGTTTCACCCTCTCCTACTTGGGAGAAAGACTGTGACTATTGCCCTTGTCTATGCCTGTTCTACTTTGATTTGCCTCCAGAAGGTCACTTCAGCCTCCTTCACTCCAGAGAAAGAGTCCCAGCTCAGTCAATCCTTCATCATAACTCAATGCGTAGATGGGAGAGAAAGAAGCATAGAGTCCCACTGATAGAGTTGAAGGAGAAACAAGGTGAGGAATCTCTCTACAACCTTGGAAAGCATCAAGTTGGATAATTCACTGGGACCGGATGGGATATATCCCAGACTACTGTGGGAGGCGAGGGAGGAGATTGCTGAGCCTCTGGCGATGATCTTTGCATCATCAATGGGGACGGGAGAGGTTCCGGAGGATTGGAGGGTTGCGGATGTTGTTCCATTATTCAAGAAAGGGAGTAGAGATGGCCCAGGAAATTATAGACCAGTGAGTCTTACTTCAGTGGTTGGTAAATTGGTGGAGAAGATCTTGAGAGGCAGGTTTTATGGACCTTTGGAGAGGCATAATATGATTAGGAATAGTCAGCATGGCTTTGTCAAAAGCAGGTTGTGCCTTACAAGCCTGATTGAATTTTTTGAGGATGTGACTAAACACATTGATGAAGGTAGAGCAATAGATGTAGTGTATATGGATTTCAGCAAGGAATTTGATAAGGTATCCCATGCAAGGTTTATTGAGGAACTAAGGAGGCATGGGATCCAAGGGGACATTGCTTTGTGGATCCAGAATTAGCTGACCCACAGAAGGCAAAGAGTGTCATAGATGGGTCATATTCTGCATGGAGGCCGGTCACCAGTGGTGTGCCTCGGGGATCTATTCTGGGACCCCTTCTCTTCATGCTTTTTATAAATGACCTGGATGAGGAAGTGGAGGGATGGGTTAGTAAGTTTGTTGATGACACAAAGGTTGGGGGTGTTGTGGATAGTGTGGAGGGCTGTGAGAGGTCACAGCGGGACATTGATAGGATGCAAAACTGGGCTGTGAAGTGGCAGATGGAGTTCAACCGAGATAAGTCTGAGGTGGTTCATTTTGGTAGGTCAGATATATAGTATTAATGGTAAGACTCTTGGCAGTGTGGAGGATCAGAGGAATCTTGGGGTCCAAGTCCATAGGACACTCAAAGCTGCTGCGCAGGTTGACTCTGTAGTTAAGAAGGCATATGGTGCATTGGCCTTCATCAACTGTGGGATTGAGTTTAGGAACCGAGAGGTAATGTGCTCAGTTCTGATCACCTCAGTACAGGAAGGATATGGTAACCATAGAAAGGGTGCAGAGGAGATTTACAAGGATGTTGCCTGGATTGGGGAGCATGCCTTATGAGAATAGGTTGAGTGAACTTGACCTTTTCTCCTTGGAGTGATGAAGGATGAGAGGTGAACTGACAGAGGTGTATAAGATGATGAGAGGCATTGATCATGAGGATAGTCAGAGGCTTTTTCCCAAGGCTGAAATGGCTAGCATGAGAGGGCACAGTTTTAAGGTGCTTGGAAGTAGGTACAGAGGAGATGTCAGGGGTAAGTTTTTTACGCAGAGAGTGGTGAGTGTGTGGAATGAGGTGGTGGTGGTGGAGGCAGATACGATAGGGTCTTTTAAGAGACTCCAGGACAGGTACACGGAGCTTAGAAAAACAGAGGGCCATGGGTAAACCTAGGTAATTTCTAAGGTACGGACATGTTCGGCACAGTTTTGTGGGCCGAAGGTCCCGTATTGTGCTGTAGGTTTTCTATGTTTCTGTGCTTCTAACCTCACAACCTGAATGACAAAGAGGGGTTTGTCATATGAAGGATGTTTGATGGCTCTGGGCCTGTATTCACTCGAATGAGGAGTGACTTCATTGAAACCTATCGAATGGTGAAAGCCTTGATACAGTGAATGTGGAGAGGATGTTTCCTATGGTGGGAGAGTCAAGGACCTGAGGAGATAGCCTCTGAATAGAGGGGTGTCCTTTTACAACGGAGATGAGGAGGAATTTTTTTTAGCCAGAGAGTGGTGAATCTGTGGATTTTTTTGCCAGAGGCAGCTGTGGGGGGTCAGGTCTTTATGTATATTTAAGGCAGAGGTTGATTGGTCAGGGCATGAAGGGATAAGGGGAGAAGGCAGGAGATCGGGTCTAAGAGGAAAATTGGATCAGCCATGATGAAATGGCGGAGCAGACTCAATGGGCCAAATGGCCTAATTCTGCTCCTATATCTTATGGTCTTATGGAGAGGTAGAGAACCCCAGTTCTCTCTTTTCCCTCCCTCCATCCCACTCACTCACTCTCTCTCTCTGCTGAAGTCCTAAAGAAGGGTCTCGGCCCAAAATATCAACTTCATAGATGCTGACTGACCAGCTGAGTTATTCCAGCAGTTTGTGAGTGTTGCTCTGGATTTCCAGCATCTGCAGAATTGCTTGTGCTTATCAGTTGTTTTATGGTCACCCATCACTGAGGTGTGAAGTGAGCTTAGGATGCTTGGGTTAATGAGTTAACGTACGTGTTGGCCAGGTTCTGCTTGGCGTTGATGTAATCCTGCTGACAGCGTGCACAGGCTGCTTCCAGCGCCTCCATGGATTCATCCCAGGAGTCCTTGACCGGTGCCAGGAGGTGAAGCTTCTTTACAACGGCTTGCATCGTCTGCTCCAGCTCCAGCCTCAAGTCCTTCGGAGAGGTGAGGGATAGAGAGGGTCACAGAAAGGACAGGTCAGTTACATTCCAGCAGCTGGATCCAAGGCAGTGGCCAAGGCCTACTCACCGGCCAAGAGCACAGCTCAGAGCTTCCTGAGTTTACATCTTCCTGCAGCACCTTCAGCCCACAACATCGGTACCAACCACCATACCAATCTGCCAGTACGTGATCCATACCAATCTAAACTAATCACATCATGTACCTTCAATCCCTGCCTGTGTATGTATCTGTCTAAGGAGCACTCTAACAGGTTGTATTACCCACTGGTATGGAGGGGGTCACTGAACAAGATCGGAAAACGCTGCAGAGGAGGGTTGCAAATTCAGCCAGCTTCATCCTGGGTACCAGCCTCCCCAGCGTCCCGGACATCTTCCAAAGGTAATGACACAAGAACACGGCATCTATCATTAACAAACCCCATCGCCCAGTACATTGCTACTATCAGACAGGAGGTACTATCAAAGACACACACTCAACGTTTTAGGAACAGCTTCTTCCCCTCCGCCATCAGATTTCTGAGTGGACAATGAACACCACCTCCTCACTATTTTTCTGTACTACTTATACTTTTATATATTTCTTATAGTTATTTTGCATGTATTGTAATGTACTGCCGCCTCAAAGCAACAAATTGCACGACATTTGTCAGGGATAATAAATCTGACGGTGATTCTCTTGAACACCACCGTTGTCAGAGAGACAGTACTGAGGGGGCAAAGTATCTGTCTCCATCACCACCCCTAGCAACACCCATCACTCTCTGCATAAAATCAAATCTGCTCCATTAACCTCCCTTAAACTGTCCTCTCACCTTCAACCTACGTCCTTTAGTAACATACACGGTCAGACAGCACCTATGGAGAGGAGTAAACAGTCCATGCTTCGGGCGAGGACTGGAGAGGAATGGGGAAGAAGCCAGAGTAAGAAATGGAGGAGGGGGAAGGAGGGCACGCCGGCAGGTGATGGGTGAGACCAGGCGGGTTGGGGAGGGAGAGATGAAGTAAGAAGCTGGGAGGTGAAAGGTGGAAAAGGAAAAGGGCTGGAGGGGATAGTGGACCATGGGAGAAAGGGAAGGAGGAAAGGCAGCAGAGGGAGGTAATCAGCAGATGAGGAGAAGTTAATGGGTGAGAGGGAGACAGAATGAAGAAGTGAAAAAGACAGAGGGGGAAAGGGGAGAAATCACCAGAAGCTGGCAAAGTCAATGTTCAGGTCATCAGGTTGGAGGCTACCCAGGGGGAACATGAGGAGTTGTTCCTCCACCCTGAGAGTGGCCTCATTGTGGCAGGAGATGACTGGCATGTGCTTACCACAATACAACATTCCCTCAATCTCCAGACAGGGTCAACACGGCTTAAGACGTTTACTTGAAGATTAGGTAGACATACAAGGAAAGCAACAGCTGGACTGCAGATAAACATAGGGACAAGGAAACTCCAATAATCCAGCACTCTCAGGACTTTGGAGATGGCAGACTGGAAGATCTTTGGGATTATTGGACATTACTCTGGAAAACACCATAACACACCTTTCATTCTGGATTGTGTTCATCTGCGGCTGCACTTTGGAGAGATGAGGAATTGCTGTGGGCATGTTCTCACAGAACCGTGGCTCCAGGACAACGTCCACGCACCATCACCATGACTTGGGCTGTGTTATTATCATTTTTTATTTATTTTTGTAACTGTATCTTTTTCTGGAACCACAATTATTTGTGCTGTGTGCTGTGTGTGGCTGTTGGTTCTGTGCTTTTCCCCTTTGGCCCTGGAGAAACGCTCTTTCATTTGGCTGCATTCATGTGTGTGGTTGAATGACAATTGAACCTGGTCTTGAACTTCAATTCACAGGTTTTATAGTGTGATAAGTTTTCCAGTGAGAGATTTGAGATAGTGCAGGAAACAGGGTCCCTGTAAGTTTTAAGAGAGCATGGGAAAATCCAGTGAGCCAGATGTCGAGCTGCTGGGATTTCCAAACAGTCGGACAGCTGATTTACCAGAACATTGATCCTGCTACTCTAACCAGTTTCTACAGCAGCACCTTCGAGAGTGTCATGACCAGCTGCATCACCGTCTGGCATGGAAATTGCAAGGCATCTAACCATAAGACCTGACAAAGGATTGCGACAATTGCTGAGAGGATCATTGGGGTCTCTTCTCCACCCATGGGAGATATTTATCAGGAGTGCTGTGTATGCAGGGCCCTTAGCATTGTCAATGATCCCTCCCGTCCATCCAACAATCTCTTTGAACCCTTACCATCAGTCAAGAGATACCACAGCATTAGGGCAAAGACTGTTAGGATGAGAAGCAGCTCCATCCCCCAGGCCGTGAGACTACTGAACTCCCTGCCACCACCCACGTCTCATCACATATCAGGTGCCAGTAGTGTTATACTGTTTACTTTTTAACTTGAAATGTTGTTTCATTTGGTGGTATACATGTGTGCAGCTGAGTGACAATAAACTTGAACTTCAACCAGAATGATCGAGACTGACTGGTTTCCTGGCCCATCGCTGCCCCCTGCTGACAATTACCTGAACATTCAGCTGTTGTCCGGTCTCCATCCGTCGCAGCAACGTCATGAGGGCAGCAGCATGGACATTCAGCTGATCAACCTGGAAAGGGAGAAGATCGCGTCACACATCAGCCGACAAACCTGCTCGCAAGCTTTGCTACAGGAAAGCTGTAGGCGTCAGGATACTCCACCTCAGAGGGCAGCTGGAGCGACTCCATCGGGAAGTGCCATTACAAAGAACAACAGCACTTCTACTTCCTTAGACGTCTGAGTGGATTCAGCATGCCATCTAAAATGTTGACTAACTTGTACAGATGTACAGTGGAGAATATCTCAACTGGTTGCATCTCAGCCTGGTATGCAAACACCAATGGCCAGGATACAGCCCAGACCATCACAGAGCACGTTTACAAGGAGTGCTGCCACAAGAAAGCAGCATCCATCATCAAGTTCCTCCACTGTCCAGACCATGTCCTGTGCTCGTTGCTACCATCGTAGAGCAGCACAGCTGCGTAGTGGTCAGCACAACACTTCACAGTACAGGCAACCTGGGTTCAGTTCCCTCCAGTGTCTCTACGGAATTTGTATCTTGTGGGTTTCCTCTGGGTACTCAGTTACCTCTCTCCTGCAACCTATGGGTGACTGCCTACCTGTAACTAGCTCCTCATTCTCCCATGAGCCAATACATTGAAATGCATCATTTATATTCCTGTGAATGCAAGCAAGAAAACATATCTCAGGATAGTACATGGTAACATATATGTCCTTTGAAAATGAATTGACTTTGACTTTGAAGTTGAGGAAGGGGGTGGTCATGACCTCTCTCGGCAGCACAGCTGAACCCACGCTGGACCCCGTGGGTTATTCCCATCTCCCATCTCCTATCTCCAGCCTCATGTCTCTGCTCTTCACCCAATTCCCCCTCAATGTGTCGGAGAGCCAGAGCCTCACAGCATGGGAGCAGGGCCTTCGGCTCACCTCATCCATGCTGACCGGACACCAAAGATTAATGACGCAGTGAAATCATCGTTTACATCAATGACCAACACAGGCCAAGGATGTGCTGGGGGCAGTCCACACTTCCAACAGCAACACAACATGCCCACAACTCACTTACACTAACCCATAACATTATTGGAATGTGACTGTCCACTCTGTCTATACCTCTCATACAGCTCTATCAAGTCACATCTCATCCTCCTACACTTGTGAGTGGTGGTAAAAATCTTCTGAGGTGTATATATTTCAATGCTAGGAGTATTGCGGGGAAGGCAGATAAGTTGAGGGTGTGGATTGACACGTGGAATTATGACGTTATAGCAATTAGTGAAACTTGGCTACAGGAGGGGCAGGACTGGCAGCTTAATATTCCAGGGTTCCGATGTTTCAGATGTGATCGACGCAGAGGAATGAAAGGTGTGGGGTGGCATTGCTTGTCAGAGAAAATATTACAGCAGTGCTCAGGCAGGACAGATTAGAGGGTTAGGGACATTGGATCAATGGAAGAAGCCAAAGAGTGGTAGTAGAGAATTGCTTCTCTGAGTGGAGGCCTCTGATTAGTGGTGTGCCACAGGGATCAGTGCTGGGTCCATTGTTATTTGTCATCTATATCAATGATCTGGGTGATAATGTGGTAAATTGGATCAGCAAATTTGCTGATGATACAAAGATTGGAGGTGTAGTAGACAGTGAGGAAGGTTTTCAGAGCCTGCAGAGGGACTTGGACCAGCTGGAAAAATGGGCTGAAAAATGGCAGATGGAGTTTAATACAGACAAGTGTGAGGTATTGCACGTTGGAAGGACAAACCAAGGTAGAACATACAGGGTTAATGGTAAGGCACTGAGGAGTGCAGTGGAACAGAGGGATCTGGGAATACAGATACAAAATTCCCTAAAAGTGTCGTCACAGGTAGATAGGGTCGTAAAGAGAGCTTTTGGCACATTGGCCTTTATTAATCGAAGTATTGAGTATAAGAGCTGGAATGTTATGATGAGGTTGTATAAGGCATTGGTGAGGCCGAATCTGGAGTATTGTGTTCAGTTTTGGTCACCAAATTACAGGAGGGATATAAATAAGGTTGAAAGAGTGCAGAGAAGGTTTACAAGGATGTTGCCGGGCCTTGAGAAACTCAGTTACAGAGAAAGGTTGAATAGGTTAGGACTTCATTCCCTGTAGTGTAGAAGAATGAGGGGAGATTTGATAGAGGTATATAAAATTATGATGGGTATAGATAGAGTGAATGCAAGCAGGCTTTTTCCACTGAGGCAAGGGGAGAAAAAAACCAGAGGACATGGGTTAAGGGTGAGGGGGGAAAAGTTTAAAGGGAACATTAGCGGGGGCTTCTTCACACAGAGAGTGGTGGGAGTATGGAATGAGCTGCCAGACGAGGTGGTAAATGCGGGTTCTTTTTTAACATTTAAGAATAAATTGGACAGATACATGGATGGGAGGTGTATGGAGGGATATAGTCCGTGTGCAGGTCAGTGGGACTAGGCAGAATATGGTTCGGCACAGCCAAGAAGGGCCAAAAGGCCTGATTCTGTGCTGTAGTTTCTATGGTTTCTATGGTTACTTCTAAGAAAAAAGCCCTAGTTCACTCAAGTTTTCCTCATAAGACATGCTCTCTTACCCTGGTAAACCTCCTCTGCACTCTCTCTAAAGCTTCCAAATCCTTCCTACCAGAACTGAACAGAAAACTCCAAGCTTTTTATGGAGCTGCAACATGACCTTGCGGCACTTAATCTCAAAAGTTTACAAACACTGAATTGAAGTTTTCAAGCAGTCAGTCATTCTCCCCAGGGTGGAACTGTCAGGTAATGGATGGCATAGTTTTAAGCTGAGAGGGGGAATCTTTTAAAGATAGGACAATTTTTTATATATTCACAAGAGAGTGATAGTTTCCTGGAATGTGCTACCAGGGGAGGTTGAAGCAGATACAATATTAACGCTTATAGAGGAATTTAGATAAGCAGAGTTAGAGGGACAGGGAACAGTGTGGGCAGATAGGATTAAAGAATAGCTTTATTTGTCACGTGCACATGAAAACATATAGTGAAACCCATCGTTTTAGATTAGATTAGATTATGAGGACACGCAGTCCTCTTTTATTGTCACTCAGTAATGCATGCATTTAGAAATGATACAATGTTCCTCCGGTGTGATATCACAGAAACACAGGACAGACCAAGACTGAAAAAATGACAAAAAACACATAATTATAACCTATAGTTACAACAGTCCAAGCAATACCACAACTTCTATGATGATTATGAGGACACGCAGTCCCCTTTTATTGTCACTCAGTAATGCATGCATTAAGAAATGATAAAAATGTTTTTCCAGAATGATATCACAAAAACACATGACGAACCGACTTAAACTAACAAAAAACCACACAATTATAACATATAGTTACAACAGTGCAAAGCAATACTGTAATTTGATAAGAACAGACCATGGGCACAGTAAAAGTCTCAGAGTCTCTCGAAAGTCCCATCATCTCACGCAGACGGTAAACCTCCAGCGCCGCCAACTTGCCGATGCAGCATCCCGGAAGCATCCGACCACAGTCCGACTCCGAGTCCGTCCAAAAAACTCCGAGCCTCTGACCACCTATTCGACACCGAACACTGAGCACCGAGCACCATCTCTGCCGAGCGTTTCAACCCCGGCCCCGGCAACAGGCGATACGCAAAGCCGAGGATTTGGGGCCTTCGTCTCCGGAGATTCTCGATCACACAGTAGCAGCGGCAGCGAAGCAGGCATTTCAGAAGTTACTCCAGATGTTCCTCTGCGCTTTCACGGCTGTCCCCATCAAATCCGGATTGATGCATGGCACCCCTAGTTACACATGTCGATATTCATTCGGAATGGCCACGCGCGCTGCGTCGCGCCGCCATCTTCTCCTCCCTCAGCTTGAAACTTGATGAAGAACAGGCCATGGGCATGGTAAAAAAGTTCAAAGTCTCTCGAAAGTCCCTAATCTCACGCAGACAGCTGAAGAAAGAAACTCTCCTTCCCATGAACCTCCAGCACCGCAAACTTGCCGATGCAGCATCCTGGAAGCACCAGTCCACAGTCCGACTCTGAGTCGTCTGTAAACTTCGGGCCTCCGACACCAAGCACCAAGCACCATCTCTGCCAAGCGCTTCGGCCCCACCCCTGGCTGCCAGCAATAGGCAAAGCCAAGGATTTGAGGCCTACCCTCCAGATATTCTCAATCACACAGTAGCAGCGGCAGCGAACCAGGCATTTCAGAAGTTTCTCCAGATGTTCCTCCGTGCTTCTCACGGCTGTCTCCATCAAATCAGGATTGTGCACGGCCTCCTATTTAACAAATACGATATCATTTTACCAGAGAGGCCGCGCGCACTGCATCGCGCCACCATCTTCTCCTCCGTCGTAATTTCAGATCAGATCAGATCAGAAAGGATGGTGCTGGGCAGCCTACAAGTGTCTCCATGTTTCCAGTGCCAACATGGCATACCCACAATTCAATAACTCTAACCCGTACGCCTTTGGATTGTGACAGGAAACCAGAGCATCTGCGGCCACAGGGAGAACTTATAGACAGTGGCAGGAATCAAACCCCGATCAGTGCCAGCTGGCACTGTAAACCATTGTCCTAACCGCTACACTGCCGTGTCACTTCACTCCTAATTTTCCTGGTATCTGGCCATAAGACCATAAGATACAGATGCGGAATGAGACCATTCAATTCTTCGAGTCTGCTCTGCCATTCAATCATGGCTACTTTTTTCCTCAATCCCATTCCGCCACCTTCTTCCTGTAACCCTCAGTCCCCATACCATTCAAGAACCTATCACTCTCAGGCCAGCGGAGAAGGATTACCAGTCACAGCCTTTGCCCACTGACACTTACCATCTCATCAACTGTCCTCTGGAACAGAGCGCTATGTCGCTTGGCCTTTATGTGAGTGAGGATCTCCTGGAGATGATCTCCCTGGTCTTTATGTAGCACCAGTCCACAGACGGGGTCAGGCAGTGCCTCACATCCCTCCAGCTGAAGGTACGACATCCAGAGTTTAGTCAACAGACACAACAATCCATGATAACCAATGTCATCGAGTCATAGAATACCACAGAACTGAAGTAGGCCCTTCTGCCCATCTAGTCCATTCCGAACTATTAATCTGCCTAGTCCCATTGACCTGCATCTGGACCATATCCCTCCATCCCCTCCTATTCATGTACCTACCCAAATACCTCCTAAATGTTGAAATCAAATCCGCTTCCACAATTTGTACTGCCAGCTCTCACCACCCTCTGAGCGAAGAAGATTCCCCCACGTTCCCCTTAAACATTTCACCTTTCACCCTTAACCCATGACCTTGAGATCTAGTCTTACCCAACCTCAGTGGAAAAAGCCTCCTTATATTTACCCGATCTATACCCCTTGTCAAGAGGAGAGGGAACATCTGTCATGGTCGCCAGGCAAGGAGGGAACATCTGGATTGGTCAGGCAGGAAGGAGAAGGAACATCTGTAGTAGTCACCAGGTGGAGGGGGAAGAGGGAACATCTTAAACAAAGGGATTCTGCAGAGGCTGGAAATCCAGGACAACACCCACAAGAAACTAAAGGAACTCAGTAGGTCAGGCAGCATCTATGAAGGGTAATAAGCAGTCAACGTGTTGGGCCAAGGCCCTTCATTAGGACTCAGGGAAGATCGGTAGTGATCACCAGGCCCGAGGGAGCGATGTGAACTTCTGTAACATCAGGAACCCGTCAGAAAAACTGAGCTGATTTACCTTCTGAGTCTCTCTTATTTCCACCTGGAGGGAAGTAGGAGACCAGATCGGACTGTTCAGGGGAAGTCCAGACGAGGATTTCGAGACACCCAGCTTACAGCTGCTGGCAAAAGTACAAAGCAGGTGATCAGTGTGCCTGTGTTGGAGGCTGACAACTAGAACTACAGAGAGATGGCCCTTTGCCTTAACTCCCACTGTGCACATGCTGGAGTCAAGCATGGCTTTGACAGTCTGACCCCAAGTACGTGAAAAATCAGATTGAAGATGAAGCGAGGGCTTTCCTGCTAGGAGTGAAGGAGGATGAGAGGTGACTTGATGGAGGTGCACAAGATGAATAGAGGTTTAGATCGAGGGGCAGCCAGAGACTTCTTCCCAGGGTGGAAATGGGCAATACGAGGGGGCATAATTTTAAGATGATTGCAGAGAAGTAGAGGTGGGGACGTCAGAGGTATGCTTTCACACAGAGAGTGGTGGGTGCATGGAACACACTCCAAGAGGTGGTGGGAGAGGTACATACATTAATGACATTTAAGAAACTCTTAGATAGGCACGTGGATGATAGAAAAATAGAGGGCTATGTAGGAGGGAAGGGTTAGATTGATCTTGGAGTAGTTTAAAAAGTCAGCATTACAGTTCAAAGGGCCTCCTGTATTCAACGATAAAGATGAACGTCATGGAAGTGTAGTGGTTAGTGTAATGCTACTACAGCTTGGGGCATCGGACTTTGGAGTTTAATTCTGGAATTCTCTGTGAGAACTTTGTACGTTCTTCCCGTGACCATGTGGATTTTGCTCCGGTTCCCTCCCACAGTCCAAAGACATACCGGGTAGTAAGTGAACTGGTCATTGTGAATTGCCCTGTGATTAGGCTCAGGTTAAGCAGGTGGGTTGTTGGACAGTGCGGCTCAGTGGGCCGAAAGGGCCCTGTTCCTGCTGTATCTCTGATTAAATAAATCAGATAAAATCATTATCTCCCTTTCTACCTCGTCATGCCCCTTGTACCTGCGCTGGACCATTACAAATACTCTGCATTGATTTCCCCCCTTTGTACCACCTTGACAGACTTACATATGCAATGATCTGCCCAGTTGGAACACAAACAAAGCTTGTCACCATATCTCGGTAAATGTGATAAACATAAGCCAATTACCAATTAGCTGGCTGTTGTAAATTCTCTCTAGTTAAAGGTCAAGAACAAAATCCCCCCATATTTTTTACAGCTGCACAGACCAACCACTGCTCTGAGCAGGAAATTTTTACATGGCCTGAAAACCGCAGAGCATGTTATATAAAAGAAAATTCCAGGTGAGCAGCAACAAAGGTTATGTGTGTGGGAGCATTTCAGTTACTGCATGGCTAGGCACCGTGCAGTTTAGAGGGGACAGAAGTTCAGGATAAACTTTATTCACCATATACATTGACATGGATTAGAAATTTGCTGCGGTGTGTTGGTCTGAACATAAGATGCAACAAAAAACAACAATATTCAGCAGTCTGATAGAAATCTAGAAGATTATAAGGTGAGCAGGAAGGAGATTGGGAGAGCCAGAAGGGACCATGACAAGGCCTTGGCAAGCAGGATTAAGGAAAACCCCAAGGCATCCGGCAAGTATGTGAAGAACAAGAGGATAAAACATGAGAGAATAGGACCAATCAAGTGTGACAGTGGAAAAGTGTGTATGGAACCAAAGGAGATAGCAGAGGTACTTAACGAATACTTTGCTTCAATATTCACTATGAAAAAGGATTTTGGTGATTGTAGTGATGACTTGCAGCAGACTGAAAAGCTTGAGCATGTAGATATTAAGAAAGAGAATGTGCTGGAGCTTTTGGAAAGCATCAAGTTGGATAAGTCGCCGGGACCGGATGAGATGTACCCCAGTCTACTGTGGGAGGCGAGGGAGGAGATTGCTGAGCCTCTGACGATGATCTTTGCATCAACAATGAGAGCAGGAGAGGTTCCGGAGGATTGGAGGGTTGCGGATGTTGTTCTTTTATTCAAGAAAGGGAGTAGAGATAGCCCAGAAAATTATAGACCAGTGAGTCTTACTTCAGTGGTTGGTAAGTTAATGGAGAAGATCTTGAGAGGCAGGATTTATGAACATTTGGAGAGGCATAATATGATTAGGAATAGTCAGCATGGCTTTGTCAAAGGCAGGTCGTGCCTTACGAGCCTGATTGAATCTTTTGAGGATGTGACTAAATACACGAATGAAGGTAGAGCAGTAGATGTAGTGTATATGGATTTCAGCAAGGCTTTTGATAAGGTACCCCATGCAAGGCTTATTGGGAAAGTAAGGAGGCATGGGATCCAAGGGAACATTGCTTTGTGGATCCAGAACAGGCTTTCCCACAGAAGGCAAAGAGTGGTTGTACATGGGTCATATTCTGCATGGAGGTTGGTGACTAGTGGTGTGCCTCAGGGATCTGTTCTGGGGCTCCTTCTCTTCGTTGTTTTTATAAATGACCTGGATGAGGAAGTGGAGGGATGGATTAGTAAATTTGCTGATGACACAAAGGTTGGGGGTGTTGTGGATGGTGTGGAGGGCTGTCAGAGGTTACAGCGGGACATTGATAGGATGCAAAACTGGGCTGAGAAGTGGCAGATGGAGTTCAACCCAGATAAGTGTGAAGTGGTTCATTTTGGTAGGTCAGATATGATGGCAGAATATAGTATTAATGGTAAGACCCTTGGCAGTGCAGAGGATCAGAGGGATCTTGGGGTCTGAGTCCATAGGACACTCAAAGCTGCTGCACAGGTTGACTCTGTGGTTAAGAAGGCATACGGTGTATTGGCCTTCATCAATCGTGGGATTGAGTTTAGGAGCCGAGAGGTAATGTTGCAGCTATACAGGACCCTGGTCAGACCCCACTTGGAGTACTGTGCTCAGCTCTGTCGCCTCACTACAGGAAGGATGTGGAAACCATAGAAAGGGTGCTGAGGAGATTTACAAGGGTGTTGCCTGGATTGGGGAGCATGCCTTCTGCGTTATAGGGTGAGTGAACTCGGCCTTTTCTCCTTGGAGCAACGGAGGATGAGAGGTGACCTGATAGAGGTGTATAAGATGATGAGAGGCATTTCATGTGGATAGTCAGAGGCTTGTTCCCAGGGCTGAAATGGCTAGCACGAGAGGGCACAGATTTAAGGTGCTTGAAAGTAGATACAGAGGAGATGTCAGGGGTAAGTTTTTTACACAGAGAGTGGTGAGTGTGTGGAATGGGCTGCCCGCGACAGTGGCGGAGGCAGATACGGTAGGGTCTTTTAAGAGACTCCTGGACAGGAACATGGAGCTTAGAAAAATAGAGGGCTATGGGTAACCCCAGGAAATTTCGAAGGCAAGGATATGTTCGGCACATCTTTGTGGCACGAAAGACCTGTATTGTGCTGGAGGTTTGTATTTGCAGTTTGTTGTCTTTTGCACATTTGTTGTTTGTCTGTACTGTTGGGTGCAGTCTTTCACTGATTCTATTGTGTTTCTTGGATTTGCTGTGAAGCCTGCAAGAAAATAGATAGATAGATAGACACTTTATTGATCCCAAAGGAAATTACGGTGTCACAGTTGCATTACAGATACACAGATATACAAATATTAGAAGAGAAGTAAGAAAGGATAAAAAAAAATAAGTTATCTCAAATAGTCTAAAAAGAGGGGGTCATCACTTTTCCAGCTACAGGTTGACTCATTATAGAGCCTAATGGCCGAGGGTAAGAATGACCCCATATAACGCTCTTTGGAGCAATACAGTTATATTAGTCTATTACTGAAAGTGCTCCTCTGTTCAGCCTAGGTGGCATGCAGAGGGTGAGAAACATTGTCCAGAATTTCAGGCTGAGACCCTTTGTCAGGACTAACTGAAGGAAGAGCTAGTAAGAGGTTTGAAAGTGGGAGGGGGAGGGGGAGGGGGAGATCCAAAATGATAGGAGAAGACAGGAGGGGGAGGGATGGAGCCAAGAGCTGGACAGGTGATTGGCAAAAGGGATACAAGAGGATCATGGGACAGGAGGTCCGGGAAGAAGGAAAGGCGGGGGGGGGGGTGCGAAAACCCAGAGAATGGGCAAGGGGTACAGTCAGAGGAACAGAGGGAGAAAAAGGAGAGAGAGAGAGTGAGAGAAAGAATGCGAGTATATAAATAAATAACGGATGGGGTACGAGGGGGAGGTGGGACATTAGCGGAAGTTAGAGAAGTCAATGTTCATGCCATCAGGTTGGAGGCTACCCAGACGGAATATAAGGTGTTGTTCCTCCAACCTGAGTGTGGCTTCATCTTTACAGTAGAGGAGGCCGTGAATAGACATGTCAGAATGGGAATGAGATGTGGAATTAAAATGTGTGGCCACTGGGAGATCCTGCTTTCTCTGGCAGACAGAGCGTAGGTGTTCAGCAAAGCGGTCTCCCAGTCTGCGTCGGGTCTCGCCAATATATAAAAGGCCATATCGGGAGCACCGGACGCAGTATATCACCCCAGCCGACTCACAGGTGAAGAGTTGCCTCACCTGGAAGGACTGTTTGGGGCCCTGAATGGTGGTAAGGGAGGAAGTGTAAGGGCATGTGTAGCACTTGTTCCGCTTACACGGATAAGTGCCAGGAGGGAGATCAGTGGGGAGGGATGGGGGGGACGAATGGATAGGTACACATCCGGAGCACCCAGAGAAGGCAGGATCTCTCAGTGACCACACATTTTAATTCCACATCCCATTCCCATTCTGACATGTCTATCCACGGCCTCCTCTACTGTAAAGATGAAGCCACACTCAGGTTGGAGGAATAACACCTTATATTCCGTCTGGGTAGCCTCCAACCTGATGGCATGAACATCGACTTCTCTAACTTCTGCTAGTGCCCCACCTCCCCCTCGTACCCCATCCGTTATTTATTTTTATACACACATTCTTTCTCTCTCTCTGCATCTGCAGAATTCCTGTTGTTATTGTCCAGAATTGCCAGGATTGTTCTACCACAGCCTCCAGTATGTCCAGTGTGACTTTTATAACACAGCCAACCTTTTTAATCACTTTATTGAGCCTGTTGGCATCACCCATGTTGATGCCATTGTCCCAGCACACCACCACATAGAAGATTGTACTGGTGACAACAGACTGGTAGAACGTGTGAAGGAGAGGTCTGCATACTCCAAAGGACCTCAGTCTCCTCAGGAAGTAGAGGTGACTCTGGCCCTTCTTGAACACGGCCTCTGTGTTGGTGGTCCACTCAAGTCTGTCATCCAGGTGCTCCACCAGGTAAGTCCACACCACATCCACGTCCACATCCCCACCATCAATAGCAACAGGGATCAGTGCAGGCTCAGTCTTCCTAAAGTCCATCACCATCTCATTGTCTTACTGATGTTGAGCTGCAGATGATTCTGCTTGCACCGTTTGACAAAGTCCTCCACCAGGGCCCCGTATTCATCCTCCCGTCCTCCCTTTATACACCCAACTATTGCTGAGTCATCAGAGAATTTCTGCAGATGACATGATTCAGTGTTGTATCTCATGTCTGAGGTATACAGGTTAGACAGGAAGGAAGCCAATAATTAAATAATACTGAGAACAGGAGATGTAGGATCCTTGAAAGTGAGTCTGTAGGTTGTGGAATCAGTTCAGTGGTGAGTGAAGTTACCACGCTGGTTCAGGAGCCTGATGGTTGACAGATAATAACTGTTCCTGAACCTGGTGGTGTGAGTCCTGTGGCTCTGGTACATCCTGCCTGATGGCAGCAGTGAGAAGACAGCATGGACTGAATGCTGGGGTGCTTGATGATGCAGGCTGATTTTATGCAGCAGTGCTCCTTGTAAATGTGTTCAGTGGTGGAGAGGGCTTTGCCCATAAAGGACTGGACCATATCGCACACTTTTTCAGACTTTTCTGTTCCTGGGCTTTTGTGTTTCTATACTGGGCTGTGATACAACTGGTCAGGATACTCTCCACAGTGCATCTGTAGAGGTTTGTCAAAAGGAGGTGTTGCTTTACCAATGATGTGTCGTACTGTAGATAAAAGCTCCTGTAGAAATACCGGTTATTTTTATATACAGTACGATCATGTTTTCACTATACAACATCAACACAACTCTGGCCAATGCACTCACCTGAAGAAATCTTGACAGATCTTCCCTTGCAACCTTTTCAGTTCTGCCCGCAATCCCTGAGAAAGAGAATATTTTTAAATCCATCACTCATCATACATAAGACCATTGGGCCATTCAGCCCATTCAGTCTGCTCTCCCATTCTATCATGGCTGATTTATTTTCCCTCTCAACCCCATTCTCCTGCCTTCTCTCTGTAACCTTTGACGCCCTGACTAAGAATCTATTAATCTCTACTTTAAATATACTTTAAAGATTTGACCTCCACAGACTTCTGTGGCAATGAATTCCACAGAATCACCACCCTCTGGCTAAAGAAATTCTCCTCTTCTCTGATAGACATCCCTCTATTCTGAGGCTGTGCCTCTGGTCCTAGACTCTCCAACCATAGGAAACATCCTCTCCACATCCACTCTATCTGTGCCCTCTGGTCCTAGACACCCCCACTATAGGAAACATCCTCTCCACATCCACTCTATCTGTGTCCTCTGGTCCTAGACTCCCCCACTATAGGAAACATCCTCTACACATCCACTCTATCTAGGCCTTTCAATATTTGGATCCCTCTGATCTTCTACACTGCCAAAAGTCTTACCATTAATACTATGTTCTGCCATCATATTTGACCTACCAAAATGAACCACTTCACACTTACCTGGGTTGAACTCCATCTGCCACTTCTCAGCCCAGTTTTGTATCCTATCAATGTCCTGCTGTAACCTCTGACAGCCCTCCACACTATCCACAATACCCCCAACCTTTGTGTCATCTGCAAATTTACTAACCCATCCCTCCACTTCCTCATCCAGGTCTTTTATAAAAATCATGAAGAGTAAGGGTCCCAGAATAGATCCCTGAGGCACACCACTGGTCACCGACCTCCATGCAGAATATGACCCGTCTACAACCACTCTTTGCCTTCTGTGGTCAGGCCAGTGCTGGATCTACAAAGCAATGTCCCCTTGGATCCCATGCCTCCTTACTCTCTCAATAAGCCTTGCATGGGGAACCTTATCAAATGCCTTGCTGAAATCATTAACCCTTTCAATCCTGGAATCATTCTCATGAACCTCCGCTGGTTCCTCTACAATGTTAGCACATCTTTCCTTAAACAAGGGACCCAAAACTGCTCGCAAATACTCCAAGTGCAGTCTGACCAGTGCCCTATTGGAATGTGGGAAGAATGTTTCCCATGGTGGGGGAGTTAGGACAAGAGGGCACAGTCTCAGGAAAGAGGGGCGTCCATTTAAAACAGAGATGCAGAGAAATTTCTTCAGCCAGAGGGTGATGAATTTGTAGAATTTATTACCACAAGCAGCTGTGGAGGCCAGGTCATTCGGTGCATTTAAGGCAGAGATTGATAGGTGTTTGACTGGACACGGCATCAAAGGTTACGGGGAGAAGGCTGGGGAGTGGAGCTGACAAGGGGGAAGAAAGGATCAGCCATGATGAAATGGCAGAACGGGCTAGATGGGCCAAATGGCCTAATTCTGCTCCTCTGTCTTATGGTCCTATTACATCCTTGCTTTTATATTCTAGTCCTCTCAAAATGAATGCTAACGTTGCATTTGCCTTCCTCACCACTGATTCAGTCTGCAAGTTAACCTTCAGGGAATCCTGCACGAGGACTCCCAAATTCCTTTGCAACTCTGATATTTTTAATTTTCTCCCTGTTTAGAAAATAGTCTATGCTTTTATTCCTCCTGCCAAATTACATGACCAGTCTCTGCCATAATGACATCACAGGAGCTGGACCAATCAGAAAGCTCAGGAAATCCCATGATGTGGCTGGTAGCCACTCTTGTAGCCCTAACTCATTGGACACTAATCAGTAATTCTGGAGAAATAAACCTACAAAATGGGTCGAATATTAAAATTCACAAAGCCTTCAAATCCCACCCCTGATGAAACTTCTCAGTGAGAGTCATAAAGGCAGACAGCACAGAAACACTCTTCAACGCAACTAACACGTCCTATTCAAGCTGTCCCCAGTTGCTCACATTTGACCCATAACCTTCTACAGCTTTCCAATCCGTGTACCTGTCCAAATGTCTTTCACAAGTTGTCATTGTCACAGTCACCACCATCTGAAAACATTGCTCTTCACATTCCCAGTAAGTCTTTCCTCCCCAATGTCTCTGCACAAGCCAAGATCTGACCCTTTGATCATCCAGTATCCACTGCCACTGATGATCTCTTCAGACTGATAAAACATAATACCTTCAAGTGTTGTAAACAGCCTGACCGTGATAAACTGCAGAGTTGTGGACACAGCTCAGCACATCACAGGAGCCGGCCTCCCCTCCACGGGCTCTGAATACACCTCTCACCACATCAGTGAAGCAGCCAGCGTACTCACAGA
This sequence comes from Mobula birostris, assembly GCF_030028105.1. Taxonomy (NCBI): domain Eukaryota; kingdom Metazoa; phylum Chordata; class Chondrichthyes; order Myliobatiformes; family Myliobatidae; genus Mobula; species Mobula birostris. The sequence goes on along the minus strand of NC_092380.1, from coordinate 114,480,690 downwards.
CCCAGCCCACCCTGAACATTCTCTCTTCTCCCTCTCCCATCAGATACAAGATATTAAAGCCTGAAACCACCTCAAGGACAGCTTCTACCCCACTGTTATCAGACTCTTGAGCAGTTCCCCTAGTACGATATGCTGAACTCACGACCTCACAATCCACCTTGTTTCGATCTTGCACCTTATTGTCTGCCTGCACTGCATCCTTTGTAATGGTGACTCTTCATTAATGATTAAAGATTAGCTTTATCTGTCACACATACATCCAATCAATCAGTGAAATGCATCATTGGCGCCAACAACCAACACAGTCCAACAGATGTGCAAGGGCAGCCCGCAAGTGTCGCCACGCTTCGAGAGTCAACATAGCATGTCCACACCTTACTAACCCTAACCCGTACATCTTTGGAACTTGTGAGGAAACTGGAGCACCCGGAAGAAACCCACATGGTCACCAGGAGAAAGTACAAACTCCTTACAGCCAATGGCAGGAATTGAACCCGGATCTTACAGATGGCACTGTAAAACGTCAACTAAACGTCACACCCTGAGATCAGAGGCAGGGGTGGCAGTGCTGGCCTTTATCGGATAGGACAATGAGTACAAGGTTTGGTACTTTATATTACCACTGTAGAAGACATTGTTCAGACAGCACGTGAAGTACCGTGTGCTGTTCTGGTTGCCACACTATCGCAAGGGATGTGATTAAGCTGCAGAGGGTTGCTGGAAAGATTCACAAAGATGTTACTGGGACTGGAGGGCCTGAGAGGTTGGACAGACTGGGACTGTTTTCCATGAAAGTGTAGGGGGCTGAGAGGTGACCTAAAGAGATTTATAAAATCATGTAAAGGAGGGGTGAAGATAAGGTGAATCGTAGGGGAGTCTAAATCCAGAGAGCACAGGTCTAAGGTGAAAGGGTTGAGATTTACAAAGGATCCAAGCAGCAGGTTTTTTTCTCACAGAGAGTAGTGGGTGTGTAGAACCAGCTGCCAGAGGAAGTGGTAGGGGGATGATATAATTACAACATTTAAAAGACACTCAGGGACCTGGGTTATATTATTTTTATATATTTTTGTGACTCTATGTTTTTCTGCTATCATTATATGCACTTTGTGCTTAAGGCATTGGACTAGCGACCTGAAGGTCGTGAGTTCGAGCCCCAGCCAAGGGAACGTGTTGTGTCCTTGAGCAAGGCACTTAATCACACATTGCTCTGTGATGACACTGGTGCCAAGCTGTATGGGTCCTAATGCCCTTCCCTTGGACAACATTGGTGTCATGGAGAGGGGAGACTTGCAGCATGGGCAACTGCTGGTCTTCCATACAACCTTGCCCAGGCCTGCGCCCTGGAGAGTGAAAACTTTCCAGCCGCAGATCCATGGTCTCACAAGACTAACGGATGCCTTTAATCTGTGCTGTGTGTGACTGTTGGTTCTGTGTTTTGTACCTTGGCCCCAGAGGAACACGGTTTTGTTTGGCTGCATTCATGGGTATGTCTGATTGACAATTAAACTTGAACTTGTACTTAACATTTTGATAGTACAGTAGTGTGGATCACAAAGGTTGAGAGGGCTATGGGCCAAATTCAGGCAAAAGGACTAGCTTATGTAGACACTTTGGTCAGCATGAATGAATTGGGCCAAAGGGCCTGTCTCTGTGCCACGTAAATCTGTACCTCTAATAAGACCATGAGACGTAGGAACGGAATGGGGCCATTCAGCCCATCGAGTCTGCTCTGCCATTCTATCATGGCCATCCCGCTCAATCTCATTATCCTGCCTTCTCCCTGTAACCTTTGACCCCTTGACTAATCAAGAAGTTTTCAACCTCTGCTTTGAATACACTAAATAACTTGACCTCCACAACCATCTGTGGCAATGAATTCCACAGATTCAGCAACCTGGCCTAAAGAAATCCCTCCTCATCTCTGTTCTAAATGCATGTTCCTCTATTCTGTACCCTCTCGCACTATAGGAAACATCCCCTCCATATCCACTCTATCTAGGCCTTTTAATATTCAATAGGATCCCCCCACCATTCTTCTATACTCCATTGAGTACAGGCCTAGAGCAAAATGCACCTCATATGTTAACCCTTTCATTTCTGGGATCATTCTCGTGAACCTCCTCTGGACCCTCTCCAACGCCAGTGTGTCTTTTATTAGAAAAGGGGCCCAAAGCTTCTCACAGTACTTTCAGTGATATTTCAACAGTAATCTGGATCGGAATGGTTGAGAGCAATATGGGTCAAATTCAAGCAATAGGGCTTGCTTGGGTAGGCACCTTGGACAGCATAGGTGAGTGGGGCAGAAGGGCCTGTTTCCTGACACTATGCCTCTAATGTCAGGACTAGAAGCAGGAACGAACCCCACTGCCTCTTTAACCTGCCCGCTTACTCACCAAGGTCACAACTGATGTGTCTGCATACACGGAATGTCCTCGTACAAAACAAGCATCCAGAAGATCATATATTAACATCTAAAAGATTACCTTTATTTGTCACAAGTACATCGAAATATGGGGTGCGTGGGGTGTCCAGGGAGGGGTAGCACCTCTGGTGAAGGGACCTGTCATGTCCATTCTGGGGCAGCTCACTTATGTTTGGTCCCCACAGGTCATTCAGCTCTCACCTGTAGCTCCAAGTAGCTATTTGCATGCAAAACCAGCCACACCCCGGTACACCACTTTGACATGCAGGCTAAACCAGGTGAGGATACCCTGGTGAGACAGGGACATGCCTGTCCTAATGTGAAATCAGATCTGGCAGACCATGCAATGAGATCAATAGTGAGGTCCAACAGCCAGAAAGACGGTTCTACCAAGCTCCGTGGAGAGCAAAGGGCATGACAGGGCACAGAAGTCATGGTCATCCACTGCAACCAAGGAAGACTCCAATTGTGATGACTACTCGTACCACTGGACCCGGACATCCAAGATTCAGAGAGGAACTGCCCCAGTCTAACAGCTTTTCCACTTTAAAAACTCTCCCACACAAGTCTCCAATCATTGTTGGATATGATGGACAACCAACCAGTAATTGTCTATTTATGTACAGGGCATGAAGAAGTCATGGTCATCCACTGCAACTAGAGAAGACCTCAGTTTGTGACCACTATTTTTACACTGGATCTGGATTTCTAGGGTTGAGAGGGAACTGCCCCCACACAGTGGCTTTTAAAAACACTCAATGAATTAGATTGAAAGTTCAAAGTTCAAAATAAATTTATTATCAAAGTACATATATATCACCAAATTCAACCTTGATACTCGTTCAGTAAATACAAGAAACACAATGGAATCAATGAAAGACCACACCCAACAGGACGGACAAACAACCCGGGTATAAGAGACAACAAATTGTGCAAAAACAAAAAAAGACAAAATAATAGTAATAAATAGATAAGCAATAAATATTGAGAATCTGAGATGAGGAGTTGTGGAAAGTGAGTCCATTGGTTGTGAGAACAGTTCAGTGTTGGGCTGAATACAAAGTTCAAAGTATAAAGCAAAGTATGTCTGCTATATTCAACCCTGAAATTCGTCTTACAGGCAGCCACAAAAACAAAGAATCCATTAAAAAGACAATCAAACATCCTGTGTGTAAAAAAGGAACAAATCGTGCAAAAACTTAAAAAATAAACAAATAATACTCAGATCTAAACCTCACGAAAGTGAGTTCACAGACATGAAGCCAGTTCACGCTACAGCCAGTCCAGCAGCCCATTAGTAGTAATGTTGAGTGAAGTTATCCCCTCTTAAGGTTTAAGAGCTGAAAGTGTTGAGTTCACAGCATGTTTGGGCAATGAAATACTCCTCTGTACTGCAGCATCAACAAGCTCGTGGCCTCGACGAGAGATCTCCGCAAGGCTTCAGTCTTTCACCTGCTTGCCAGACAGACAGAGTGCATGTGACATAAATCCCTTCTCTCACCTCCCACCCCTGTGAACAAGGAACCAGAGATCTGTGAGCCAATTGTCACTAAGGGATCAGAGATAGATAGGGTCAGTAACTTTAAATTTCTTGATGCTACCATATCAGAGGATCTGTCCTGGGACCAGCATAACAAAGAAGGCAAAATAGACCCTCCTACTTCCTTTTCAGAGACTTGGCATGTCAGCCACAACTTTGACAAACTTCTGAAGATGTGCAGTAGAGAGTATCCTAACTGGTTGCATCACAGCCTGGTATGGAACCACCAATGCCCAGGAATGGAAAATGTGGTGTACATAGCCCAGTCCATCACAGGAAAAGCCCTCCCCACCATTGAGCGTTTATACAAAGAGTGCTGCCACAAGAAAGCAGCAACTATCGTCAAGCTCAGGACATCTGAGATGTCCTCCTCCACAGAACAGCCCCACCAATTCCCACGGCTATCTTGACTATACCTCTTCGCACTCTATGTTCCGTAAAAATGCCATTCCTTTTTCTCAGTTCCTTCATCTCCATCACATCTATTCCCAGGACACAGCTTTCCTTTGCAGGACATCTGAGATGTCCTCCTTCTTCAAAGAATGAGTTTTCCCTTCCTCCACCATTGATGCTGTCCTCATCTGCATCGCCTCCATTTCCTGAACATCTGCACTCACCCCATCTTCCTGCTGCCTTAACAGTGATAGAGTTCTTCTTGACCTTACCTACCACCTAGCAGCTTCCAGCTGGCCTCCTTCGCCTCCCCCCACCTTGTTACTCTGAGAACTTCCCCTCTCCTTTCCAGTCCTGATGAAGGGTCTTGGCCTGAAACATCGACTGTGTATTCAGCCTGGCCTGCTGAGTTCCTCCAGCATTTTGTATGTGTTGCTATCCATCATTAAGGACCTCCACCATTCGGGCCATGCTCTCTTCTCGCAGTTATCATTGGGCGGGAGGTACAGGAGCCTTATGTCTCACACCACGAGATTCAGGAACAGTTATTACCCTACAACCGTCAGGCTCCTAAACCAGTGTGGATAACATCATTCAACTTAACACTGAACTGATTCCATAAAAAAGACTCATTTTCAATGGACTCATTCAACTCATGCTTTCAGTATATTTTGGTGCACAATTTGTCTTCTTTTGCATATTGGTTGTTTGTCCGTCTTTGTTTATGTTTATAGTTTTTCATAAATTCTATTGTATTTCTTTATTTTCCTGTAAATGCCTGCAAGAAAATGAATCTTCTGTTAGTAGATGTTGCCATATATGTACTTTGATAATAAATTTACTTTCAACTTTGGCATTAAGTGCAGTGACAACATACCTCAATCACCTTACAGCTCTCTGCCTTCAACATCTTCAGTTCTTCAATCATGATGTTTTCCTGGAACATCGTGGGAAGAGCTTGAATAATAAGCAATTTCATCTTTGTATTGCATCAGGAAAACAGCCAGCCTTGACCCACAGATATTTCCGCAAAGTAGGTTGCTGTTGGAATTGTCTCACCATCTTCTCCCACATTACTACTAGTGTGTTCTGACCAATGCCTTATAAAATTTCACCATTACATTCTTGCTCTTACATTCTGAAAATGAAGGCTAACATTGTGTTTGTCTTCCTGACCACCAACTCTTTCTGCTAGTTAGCCATTTAGGAATCTTTCAGCCTCTCCTCAATGGCCCCTGGGGCTAAATCATTCATGGTGCAGATTTCTCTCATTTGAAGGGGAGGTTTAGTGGGTGCAGACATTCTGGGCTGAAAAGCCTGTTCTGTTACTGCATTGCTCTATATTCTAATACAGCCGCACACAAAAAGCAAGGATGTGATGCTGAAGTTCTGTAAGTCATTGGTCAGACCACACTTGGAGTATTGTGAGTGCTTTCGGGGGCCCTTATTTCAGGATGGATGTGCTAGCAATGGATAGGGTCCAAAAGAAGTTCACGAGAATGATCTTGGGAATGTAAGGGTTATCATATGAGGTGAGTTTGATGTCTGTGAGTCTGTACTCACTGGAGTTAGAAGAATGAGGGAGAATCTCATTAAAACACTGAAAATTGAAAGGCCTCGGTATAGTTAATGTGGAGAGGATGTTTCCTATGGTGGGGGGATCTAGGACCAGAGGGCACAGCCTCAGGATAGAGAGATGTCCAATTAGAATAGAGATGAGGAAAAATTTCTTTATCTGGACGGTGGTGAATCTGTGGAGGCCAAGTCATTGGGTACATTGTATTTAAAGCGGAGATTTATAGGTTCTTGATTAGTCAGGGCATCGAAGGTTACAAGGAGAAGGCAGACCAGTGGGATTGAGAGGGATGATAGATCAGCCATGAAGTAATGGCAGAACAGACTCAATGGGCCAAATGGCCTAATTCTGTTCCTATGGTTATATAAATCAGACCTTGCACAGCTAGCCGGTGGTCCCCGACATCAGACACAGCATTTCCTTTGTCGACTTGCTGCCTTTTCCCATCGCTCTCCTGCAGGTGAACACGTGTAACTCTAAATCCCGCTGATTCTCCACCTATTCCCCTTTGACCACTCTACTTCACGTAGAACACTCCAGCTGAGAAACAGGCCCTTCAACCAATCTAGTCCATGCTGAAGCATTAATCCGCCTAATCCCATTGACCCACACCGGGACCGTACCTCTCCCATGCACATACACATCTGAATTTTCTTAAAAGTTGAAATCGAACCCGCACCCACCATTTGCACTGGCAGCTTGCTCCACACTCTCCCCACCCTCTGACTGAAGAAGTTCCCTCTCAGATTCCTCTTAAATATTTCACCTTTCAGTCTTAACCACGACCTCTGGTTCTGGTCTCACCCAACCTCAATGCAAAAAGACTGCTTCACTCCAAAGAGAGAAGCCCTGTTATATATTCTCACTTTCTATCAACTTTATGCACATCTAGTGAACCATTGTCGATCTTCTAGGATTATTAATTAAGGGCCCATAACAATGTAAAATCCAGCTATGTTACGTACCTCAAATATCAAAGCGTCTTTGGAAATCAGCTGGTTTTGAGCCTCATGAATCTGTTTCTGGAAGACAAGAACACACACGGAAAGAAAGCATTCACCATAAAGAATAGCGGACTGATTAGAAAGTGACCCATTGTTCCTGATTCCAAAGAATACAACTCAGTCTTTGTCTTTATACCATAGCACCATGTTGGATTCTGATGTTTTAATCCAAGGTTCTTTTGGAGGTCAGCAAAGAGGCATAAAAGTTGTTGTTTCACAATCATTTCATTGAAGAAAGGAAGTTGAAAAATGGACAGTGACAGGGGTTAATAGTAGAAAGCAGAGAAGAAGCAAAAGATTAAATTAATGGTGCATCCTCATCGGCAGCTTTTTATATACTCAATAGATAAGGAAGATTCCATTCAAGGTTACAGGTAGGAATTCACCAATCAGGAATCCCCTATTCAAATATTCCAAGAGAAGCTTCCAGAGCTTTCCAGAATCACGCAAACGTAACCATTTGGAGACACACTGAATAATTGCATATAAATACCGTGACCACTAGGGGACAGACTGAACAATTGCATATACACACTGTCACCACTAGGGGACACACTGAACAATTACATATACACACTGTCACCACTAGGGGACACACTGAACAATTGCATATACACACTGTGACCACTAGGGGACAGACTGAACAATTACATATACACACTGTGACCACTAGGGACACACTGAACAATTGCATATACATACTGTCACCACTAGGTGACACACTGAACAACTGCATATACACACTGTGACCACTAGGGGCACAATGAACAATTGCATATACACACTGTGGCCACTAGGGCACACACTGAACAATTGCATATACACACTGTCACCACTAGGTGACACACTGAACAACTGCATATACACACTGTGACCACTAGGGGACACACTGAACAACTGCATATACACACTGTGACCACTAGGGGACACACTGAACAATTGTATATACACACTGTGACCACTAGGGGACAGACTGAACAATTGCATATACACACTGTGACCACTAGGGGACACACTGAACAATTGCATATACATACTGTGACCAGTAGGAAACATACTAAGCAGTCACATGTATATAAGTAGTTATATAAAACACTACCATGCAATTATTAAACTGAAAATAAAATAACAATTAGTCTAATCCAAAAAAACACATATCACTGAGATTAATATGGTGTACATAATTTCTATACATATTACATCATATTTATAATCTCTTTGGCTCTCTGTTTGGCTTGAACCACCTGGACAACAATACCTGTGTCAGGAGAAAAATGGTTGGCTGTGGGTTATGTAGGAGGGAAGGGTTAGATTGATTATGGAGTAGGTTTATATAGGTCGGCATAATATGCTGGGACAAAGGGCCTGTACTGTATGTTCTGGTAACATTAGACGCCCCATTCCCATCGGCAACATGGGGAGGGGGTCTACGTAGCATTAACACCAGGACCACTAATCCCAAAAACAGTTACTTTCCCCAAGCAGAAAGGCTCATCACAGCTCCACCCACTAACCCACCCCTCCAAACCCCCAACTACCATTACTTTATCATTTCCTGTCAGAGTCACCTTATGTACAGGCACTTTATGGACATACAATCAATGTGCATATAAACTATCTTATGTATTTGTATTTTTTGTGTTTTTATTATTGTGTTCTTTATTTTATTGTGGTTTTTTTCGTGCTGCATCGGATCCGAAGTGACAATTATTTTCGTCCTGACGAAGGGTCTCGGCCTGAAACGTCGACTGCACCTCTTCCTACTGATGCTGCTTGGCCTGCTGCGTTCACCAGCAACTTTGATGTGTGTTGCTTGAATTTCCAGCATCTGTTAACAATTATTTTGTTCTCCTTTACACTTGTGCACTGGAAATGACATTAAACAATCTCAGATGGTTTCTCTCTCCTCAGATGCTGCCTGACCTGTTGAGTGTTTTGAATCTTGTTCCAGGTTTCGGACAAAGACAGTTGTGTTTTCTTACTTGATTTTCACAGATTACCATGGATATATACTCACAGTCAGATCAGCCTTCTGGGTCAGCAGCTCATCGATCTGATACTTGAGCTCCCGCTTGTCCCTCTCCAACTTCTCAATCTACACAACAAACAAAATGTGTGTAAAACGCAAAGTGACACCATTAATCCAAAGCCAAACACAACACAGAACACAGAACAGTACAGACCCTTCAACCAATAATGTTGCCCCAACCTTCTAACCTACTCTAAGGTCAATCTGATCCTTCCCTCCCACATAACCCTCCATTTTTCTATCATCCACGTAAGAGTCTCTCCGACTTTCCTAACCCCTCTCCGTCACCACTGGTAAGGTGTTCCACACACCCACCACTCTTTGTGTCGATACATTGCCTCTGGCATGCCCGTTATACTATCCACAAATCACTTTAAAATTATGCTCCCTTGTATTAGCCACTTTAACTTTATTAGCCATGGTTTAAGAAGTTGTATGGATTGTTAGTCTCTATTAATAAGGGGACTAAGTTCAACAGCCGTGAGGTAATATTGCAGCTCTATAAAACCCTGGTTAAGTCACACTTGGAGTATTGTGTTCAGTTCTGGTCACCTTATTATACGAAGGATGTGGAAGCTTTAGAGAGGGTGCAGAGGAGATTTACCAGGATGCTGCCTGGATTAGCGAGTTTAGGCTATAAAAAAAGGCTGAACAAATTAGAATTGTTTTCTCTGGAGCATCTGAGACCAAGTAGTAACCTAACAGAAATTTATAAGATTATCAGAGCCAGACAGAGGGCAGAGATTCTTTTCCCTCACCCACCCTCTCCCCGGGGAGAAAATGTCAAATACTAAAGAGCAGTGGGGGGGGGTTTAATTAAGATTTATGGAGCAGATATTGTTTCTACACAGAATGGTAGGTGCTTGGGAAGGTGGTGGAGGCAGATACAACAGGCTTTCAGACTGAGACATGAACAGACAGTGAATGGAGGGATAGGACCACAGAAGATGTACAGTTTAAAATGGCATTGTGCTCAGCAAAAGAGGCTGGTACTGTACTGTACTGCCTGATGTTCAACTGCTCAGAACCACAACCAGAATCAGGTTTAATAGTGTAGAGTCATAGAGAAGTACAGCACAGAAACAAGCCCTTCGCCCATCCAGTCCATGCCAGAGCTATTTAAACTACCTACTCCCATCGACCTGCACCGTGACCATAGGCCTCCATACCCCTACCATCCATGAACCTATCCAAACTTCTCTCAAATGTTGAAATCAAGTTTGCATGCACCACTTGTACTAGCAGCACCGTCTATACTCACACAACCCCGCGAGTGAAGAGGTTTCCCCTCATGTTTCCCTTAAACTGTTCACCTTTCACCCTTAACCCATGACCTCTGGTTGTAGTCCCACCCAACCTCAGTGGCAAAAGCCTGCCTGCAGTTACCCTATCTATACCCCTCCCAATCACTGTTATGTAAGTTGTGAAGCTTGTTGTTTTGGGGCAGTTGAACAACTGATAGTCCCCTCATGCTTACTTTGTTTTTTCCACAGAGTGCTGGGTGTATGGGACTCACTTACTAGATGATAGAAAATGGAGGGAAGCATTAGATTGACCTAGTTTAAACATTGTGGGCCGAAGGGCCTGTACTGTGTTGTACTTTTTCTATGTCCACCCACAGGCCAAGCCATTGGGTATATTTAAAGCAGATGTTGATAGTTCTTGATTAGTCAGGGCATCAGCGGTTATGGGGAATAAGGTTGAGAGGGATAATAAATCAGCCATGGTGGACTGGTGGAGCAGACTAACTGGGCCAAAATGGCCTCATTCTGCTCCTGTGTCTTACGGTCTTCACCATCCGTCATCTCCAATGCTTCGTACTCCGACATTTTTTTCTCTTTCTCAATGGTGATAAACAATCCCAGATCTAAAACATCAACTGTTTCTCTCCACAGAGGCCGACTGTCATCTTGAGTGTTCAAAGTTCAAAGTACATTTATTATCAAAGTATATATATAGTATATCACCTTGAAATTCACCTTGCAGGCAGCCACAAAACAAAGTAACACATTAGAACCCATTTAAAGAAAAAAAACGCACAACAAGAGCCTCAAATACCCATTGTGTGAAAACTAACATCAATCGCAGACTCCACCAAAGTCACTTCAGTGGAAAGAGTTTCCAGCGTTTTACTGCAGATTTCCAGCACCTGCGTATCTTACTGATTTTCATCCATGATGCACACCTCGGGGTGGGATGGAAATGTCCCCACGTACCAGACGAATTCAATGACAATAGCCCTCGAGAAGCTCAACCCTGTACGTTTGATTGGTGTTGCATCCACCCCCACAAACACAGCCTCCTCCCACTGACAGAGGCCAGGAAGGAAAACAGAGACAGGGAGAAGTGAGACTTAAAAACACTGGGGATGATTTTTTAAATTAAATATTGAACTACTGAATTAAAAGGAGAGGTTGGCCAGGCCAGGTCTTTATTCCTTGGAACTATTTGAAGATACTTGGAGTATTGTGAGCAATTTTGGGCCACTAATCTAAGAAAAACTGTCATTGGAGAGGATCCGGGGCAGGTTAAAGAGAATAGAACATAGAACATAGAATAGTACAGCACAGTACAGGCCCTTCGGCCCACAATGTTGTGCCGACCCTCAAACCCTGCCTCCCATATAAGCCCCCACCTTAGATTCCTCCATATACCTGTCTAGTAGTCTCTTAAACTTCACTAGTGTATCTGCCTCCACCACTGACTCAGGCAGTGTATTCCACACACCAACCACTCTCTGAGTAAAAAACCTTCCTCTAATATCCCCCTTGAACTTCCCACCCCTTACCTTAAAGCCATGTCCTCTTGTATTGAGCAGTGGTGCCCTGGGGAAGAGGCGCTGGCTATCCACTCTATCTATTCCTCTTATTATCTTGTACACCTCTATCATGTCTCCTCTCATCCTCCTTCTCTCCAAAGAGTAAAGCCCTAGCTCCCTTAATCTCTGAATGATTCTGAAAATGAAAGGGTTAACCCATGATGGCTCTGGGCCTGTACTCACTGGAGTTTAGAAGAATGCGGGGAGGGGGATTTCATTGAAACCTATCAAATATTGAAAGGTCTAGACAGAGTGGATGTGGAGGGAACGTTTCCTATAGTCGGAGAGTCTAGGACCAGAGGTCACAGATAGAGTGAATGGGGAGAGGATATTTCCTATAGTCGGAGAGTCTAGGACCGGAGGACACAGATAGAGTGGATGTGGAGAGGCTGTTTCCTATAGCAGGAGAGTCTAGGACCACAGGACACAGACAGAGTGGATGTGCAGAGAATGTTTCCTATAGCAGGAGAGTCTAGGACCAGAGGACTCAACCTCAGAATATAAGGGTGCCCCTTTGGAACAGAGCTGAGAAGGTATTTCTTTAGCCAGAGTATGGTAAATCTGTGTAATTCATGGCCATGGAGACTGCAAAGAGCAAGCTATTGTGTATATTTAAAGCAGAGATTGATATGTTCTTGATTAGTCAGGGCATCAAAAATGGCAGGGAAAAGGCAGAAGAATGGGGTTGAGAGGGATAATAAATGAGCCATGATGCAATGATGAAGCAGACTCGATGGGCTGAATGGCCTAATTCTGCTTCTATGTCTTATGGTCTAACTAGGAAAGGAGGGGGGGAATATGTTTAAAATTATGAGAGGCATGGATAAGGTGGACAGGAACAGTGTAATCCCTAGGGTAGAGGAGTCCAAAACTAGAGGGACAGGTTTAGGATGAGAGGGGAAAGACTTAAAAGTAAGGGGCAATATTTTCACACAGAGTGTGGTGGGTGTGTGAAATGAGCTGCCAGAGGAAGTGGTTGAGGCAGGTTACATTATCATTTAAGAAACACTTGAATCAGTACATGGAGGGATGGGACTTGGGGGGATATGGCCAGGAAATTAAGACTAGCTGGGTGGGCATGGTGGTCGGCATGGGCTAGAGAGGCCAAAGGGCCTGTATCAGTGCTGTATTGCTCTCTGATACTCTGACTGAAATCCAGTGATGGCTCTCTGATACTCTGAATGAAATCCAGTGATTACTCTCTGATATTCTGACTGAAATCCAGTGATTACGCTCTGATATTCTGACTGAAATCCAGTGATGGCTCTCTGATACTCTGAATGAAATCCAGTGATTACTCTCTGATATTCTGACTGAAATCCAGTGATTACGCTCTGATATTCTGACTGAAATCCAGTGATTACGCTCTGATACTCTGACTGAAATCCAGTGATTGCTCTCTGATACTCTGACTGAAATCCAGTGATGGCTCTCTGATACTCTGACTGAAATCCAGTGATTGTTCTCTGATATTCTGACTGAAATCCAGTGATTGCTCTCTGATACTCTGACTGAAATCCAGTGATTACGCTCTGATATTCTGACTGAAATCCAGTGATGGCTCTCCGATACTCTGAATGAAATCCTGTGATGGCTCTCTGATACTCTGACTGAACTCCAGTGATTACTCTCTGATACTCTGACTGAAATCCAGTGATTACTCTCTGATACTCTGACTGAAATCCAGTGATTGCTCTCTGGTACTCTGACTGAAATCCAGTGATTGCTCTCTGGTACTCTGACTGAAATCCAGTGAACAATAGGAGGCCATAAGACATAGGAGCAGAATTAGGCCATTTGGCCCATCGAATCTGCTTCACCATTCCATCATGGTTGATTTATTATTCCCCTCAATCTCATTCTCCTGCCTTTCCCAGTAATATGTGAAGAGAAGCATAGAAATGACCGATAAAAAATGAACCTCAAAAGCTGAAGGCATCAAACACTTGGCTGTGCATTTTTTTCTGTAGCTAACATTGAAATGTGACAATATCACAGGGTAGCCACTACAAACTCTGCCAATACATGAAGGAAGTGCACCTACCTTTCCAGATGCTGACCACAACTGAGCAACCACAGCCTCCTTCTCCTTCTTCTACAAAAATAAATTCAGTTGCATTTCAGAGCAAGTAAACTTCAACCATTTCTTAGGTAATGGAACAGTCTATATTTGCTTCAAGCAAGACCTGAAACATATTCCCTAGCAAGTAACAAACACAAGAGATTCTGCAGTTGAGCATCTTCGCTCCATCGGTAACAATCAGTCTTTCCCGGTAGCCCACCATTTGAATTCCAATTCCCCATACCCATTCCGACATGTTGGTTCATTGCCTCCTCTACAGAAACAATGAAGCCACTCTCAGGTTAGAGGAATAACAGCTCATACTCTATTTGGGTAACCTCCAACCTGATGGCATGAACATTGATTTCTTGATCTTCCAGTAACTTCCCCCTCCCTATTCCCAGTTCCTCCGCTTCCGCCGCATCCGCTCCCAGGACGAGGCTTTCCGTTCCAGGACATCTCAAATGTCCTCTTTCTTTAAGGATCGTGGTTTCCCTTCTGCGTCATCAATGATACCCTCACCCGCATCTCCTCTATTTCCCGCACTTCAACCCTCACCCCATCCTCCCGCAACCACAACAGGGACAGAGTTCCCCTTGTCCTCACCTACCACCCCACCAGCCTCCAGATCCAGCACATTACCCTCCGCAACCTCCGCCACCTTCAAAAGGACCCCACCACTAAGCACATCTTTCCCTCTCCACCCCTCTCCGCTTTCCGCAGGGATCGGTCCCTCCGCGACTCCCTGATCCATACGTCCCTCCCCACAGATCTCCCACCCGGCATTTATCCCTGTAAACATAAATGCTACACCTGTCCCTACACCTCCTCTTTCACCACCATTCAGGGCCCCAAACAGTCCTTCCAGGTGAGGCAACACTTCACTTGTGAGTCTGTTGGGGTCATCTATTGCATCTGGTGCTCCCGGTGCAGTCTCCTCTACATCGGTGAAACCCGACGCAGATTGGGGGATCGCTTCATCGAGCACCTCCGCTCCATCCGCCAAAACAGACAGGATCTCCCAGTAGCCACTCACTTCAACTCTGCTCCTCATTCCCATTCAGATATGTCCATCCGTGGCCTCCTCTACTGCCATGATGAGGCTAAACTCAGGTTGGAGGAGCAACACCTCATATACCGTCTAGGTAGTCTCCATCCCATTTCCCCTGGGATCAATAAAGTACGACTACTACTATGACTAGACCCTTGGTATGAACATAGAATTCTCCAACTTCTGGTAATTCCCTCCCCCTCCCTTCCTCTAACCCTATTTCACTCTGCCCCCTCCCCCAGCTGCCTATCACCTCCCTCATGGTTCCGCCTCCTTCTACTACCCATTGTGCTTTCCCCTATTCCTTCTTCACCTTTCCTGCCTATCACCTCCCTGCCTCCCTTCCCCCACCCCTTTATCTTTCCCCTTACTGGTTTTTCACCTGAAACCTACCAGCCTTCTCCTTCCCACCCTCCCCCCACCTTCTTTATAGGGCCTCTGCCCCTTCCCTCTACAGTCCTGACGAAGGGTCCCGGCCCAAAACGTCGACTGATCTTTTCCATGGATGCCGCTCAACCTGCTGAGTTCCTCCAGCCTGTTGTGAGTGTAACTTTCCCCCTCCCCCTTCACTCTTCTTCAATTCCCCTTCTGGCTCCTCTCATACTTCTCCTCACATGCCTACCAGCTTTCCCTGGCCCACTCCCACTCTGGTGCCCTCTCACCTCATCTCTTCTCCTCATCTGCCTATTACCTCGAGGTGAAGGAGCCATTAGGAGGTAGTGTCCATGATATGATAAGTTTTAATCTACAATTTGAGAGGGAGAAGGGAAAATCGGAAGTGTCAGTGTTACAGTTGAACAAAGGGGACTATGGAGCCATGAGGGAGGAGCTGGCCAAAGTTGTGGAAAGATACCCTGCAGGGATGACAGTGGAACAACAATGGCAGGTATTTCTGGGAATAATATGGAAGATGCAGGATCAGTTCATTCCAAAGAGGAAGAAAGATCCTAAGGGGAGTAAGGGGCGACCGTGGCTGACGAGGGAAGGAATGGACAGTATAAAAATAAAAGAGAAGAAGTATAACATAGCAAAGACGAGTGGGAAGCCAGAGGACTGGGAAACTTTTAAAGAGCAACAGAGGAAAACTGAGAAGGCAATACGGGGGGAAAAGATGAGATACGAAGGGAAGCTAGCCAAGAATATAAAGGAGGATAGTAAAAGCTTCTTTAGGTACGTGAAGAGAGAAAAATTAGTTAAGGCCAAAGTTGGGCCCTTGAAGACAGAACCTGGTGAATTTATCATGGGGAACAAGGAAATGGCAGACGAGTTGAACAGGTACTTTGGATTTGTCTTCATTAGGGAAGACACAATCTCCCAGATGTAATAGTGGCCGGAGGACCTAGGATAACGGAGGAACTGAAGGAGATTCACATTAGGCAGAAAATGGTGTTGGATAGACTGATGAGACTGAAGGCTGATAAATTCCCAGGGCCTGATGGTCTGCACCCCAGGGTATTTAACGAGGTGGCTCTAGAAATCGTGGACGCATTGGTAATTATTTTCCAATGTTCTATAGATTAAGGAGCATTTCCTGATGACTGGAGGGTAGCTAATGTTATCCCACTTTTTAAGAAAGGAGGGAGAGAGAAAACAGGGAATTACAGACCAGTTAGCCTGACATCAGTGGTGCGGAAGATGCTGGAGTCAATTATAAAAGACAACATAGCGGCACATTTGGATAGCAGTAACAGGATCGGTCCGAGTCAGCATGGATTTATGAAGGGGAAATCATGCTTGAGTAATTTTCTGGAATTTTTTGAGGATGTAACTATGAAAATGGACAAGGGAGAGCCAGTGGATGTAGTGTACCTGGACCTTCAGAAAACCTTTGATAAGGTCCCACATAGGAGATTAGTGGGCAAAATTAGAGCACATGGTATTGGGGTAGGGTACTGACATAGATAGAAAATTGGTTGGCAGACAGGAAACAAAGAGTAGGGATTAACGGGTCCTTTTCGGAATGGCAGGCGGTGACTAGTGAAATACCACAAGGCTCGGTGATGGGACTACAGCTATTTACAATATACATTATTGATTTAGATGAAGGGATTAAAAGTAACATTAGCAAATTTGCAGATAACACAAAGCTGGGTGGCAGTGTGAAATGTGCGGAGGATGTTGCGATAATGCAGGATGACTTGGACAGGTTGGGTGAGTGGGCAGATGCAGTTTAATGTGGATAAATGTGAGGTTATCCACTTTGGTGGCAAGAACAGGAAGGCAGATTACTACTTGAATGGTGTCAGGTTAGGAAAAGGGGAAGTACAACGAGATCTAGGTGTTCTTGTTCATCAGTCACTGAAAGTAAGCATGCAGGTACAGCAGGCAGTGAAGAAAGTTAATGGCATGTTGGCCTTCATAACAAGGGGAGTTGAGTATAGGAGCAAAGAGGTCCTTCTGCAGCTGTACAGGGCCCTGGTGAGACCACACCTGGAGTATTGTGTACAGTTTTGGTCTCCAAATTTGAGGAAGGAAATTCTTGCTATTGAGGGAGTGCAGCGTAGGTTCACAAGGTTAATTCCCGGGACGGCGGGACTGTCATATGTTGAAAGATTGGAGTGACTGGGCTTGTATACTCTGTAATTTAGAAGGATGAGAGGGGATCTTATTGAAACATATAAGATTATTAAGGGATTGGACACGCTAGAGGCAGGAAACATGTTCCCGATGTTGGGGGAGTCCAGAACCAGAGGCCACAATTTGAGAATAAGGGGTAGGCCATTTAGAACGGAGTTGAGGAAAAACTTTTTCACCCAGAGAGTTGTGGATCTGTGGAATGCTTTGCCTCAGAAGGCAGTGGAGGCTAATTCTCTGGATGCTTTCAAGAAAGAGTTAGATAGAGCTCATAAAGACAGCGGAGTGAAGGGATATGGGGAGAATGCAGGAACGGGGTACTGATTGTGGATGATCAGCCATGATCGCAGCGAATGGCGGTGCTGGCTCAAAGGGCCGAATGGCCTACTCCTGCACCTATTGTCTATTGTACCTTTTTTTTCCCTTTCTCCCATGGTCCACTCTCCTCTCCTATCAGAATCCTTCTTCTCCAGCCCTTTGCCTCTTCCACATCACCTCCCAGCTTCTAACTATCTCTCCTCACCCACCCACCCGCCTTCCCCCTCACCTATCACTTGCCAGCTTGTACTCCTCTCCCTCCACCCACATTCTTATTCTCACTTCTTCCACCTTCATTTTCCAGTCCTGATGAAAGGTCTTGGCCTGAAACATTGACAGTTTATTCCCTGACCTACTGAGATCCTCCAGCACTTTGTGTGTAGACCAGTTTAAGAATGCAACATAGTTTTAGGCTTCCCACACAGGGAAAACATCATCACTATGAGGAGCATTTGATGGCTCTGTGCCTGTACCGGCTGGAGTTTAGAGGAATGAAAGGGGATCTCATTGAAACCTATTGAATATTGAAAGACCTGGATAGAGTGGATGTGGAGAGGATGTTTCCTATAGTGGGTGAGCCTAGGATCAAGAGGTACACTCTCAGAAAAAAGTGACATCCATTTAGACCAGAGACGAGGAGGAACTTCTTTAGCCAGAGGGTAGTGAATCTGGAATTCATTGCCACAGACAGCTGTGGAAGCCAAGTCATCGAGTATATTTAAAGCAGAGGTTGATAGGTTCTTGATTAATCAAGATGTTAAAAGTTACGGGGAGAAGGCAGGAGAGTGGGATTGTAAGGGAAAACAGATCAGCCTTGATGGAATGGTGGAGCAGATTTGATGGGCCAAATGGCCTAATTCTGCTCCTGTATCTTATGGTCTTATGGTCACTACATCTACACCATCCTCTGTCAGGATAGTACAATGAGATTGCCTCTCATTCCTCTAAAGCCTGCTCACCATCAACCAACCCAACCCGCATAATCTCTGCTTCCTCAGGAGCTAAAGAAATGTGCCATGTCTCCATTGACTCTCAAAGTTTTTATCGACGCACCATAGAAAGTATGATGTCTGGATACATCACAATTTGGCACAGCAACTGCTCTGCATGTGACTGCAAGAAACTGCAGAGAGTTGTGGACAGAGCTCGGCACATCACAGTAACCAATCTCCCTTCCAGTCTTTGTCTATTCTTCTCACTGCCTCAGTACAGCAGCCAGCATAATCAAAGACCCCCACCCCAGACATTCTCTCGTCTCCCCCTTCCGTTGGGCAGAAGATACAGAAGCCTAAAAGCACATCCCACCAGGTTAGACACTCTAACTCCCCGGAGTATGGATAGCTGGTACGTCCCCTTTAAAGATTCAGGACCATCCTACTAATTAGCAATCATGCTTTGGGCACCAAGAACTGAGTATTTAAAGAGCACCTGAAATGAGGTTCAGTGCTCGTGGTGGTAATGCACCATTAAGCTGGATGCCAACCGCCGTAAAACAAGATACAGACAGACAGGTTCAGTGCTCAATCGTAAGCCCTACTGGTGATTTCACCGAGTTCTTGATACCCTGTCTTCTCCATCCTTGCTTCGGATACTCCGGCAATTGGGTCCAAACCATCCTCGTCAAGAACTCTCGTCACCCAGCCCCTCCTGGCCCAATGATCCGCACTGCCCAGCAACCCGCCGATTCAACCCTAACAAACCCGACGCCATTCCACAGGTCCAGACGCGCGACGAAAACATTACCATTGACAAGACCTGCCACTCCATAGGCCTCGAAGCGCTATCCTGGAAGAAGCAGAGCGCCACCCAAAAAACTGAACCTTTAGAACTGTGAAGTTAGTTATGGACTGTTACTGTGAAAGCATGTTTATTTGGAATATGGGTTTATGGAAGGGAAATTGAATGTTTTGTACATATACAGTTTTATGTTGCATTAATCAAAAGGGGGAAGAAGTGTAATGTATGGATCTATTTCTTTTAGAGCAATGACACCCCCCTGCCTTAGCACTACATATTGATCTGTTGTCTATGCATGCATATTATTCTCTCTCTCTCTCTCTTGCTGCAATGTGAATACACCAGTTAAAGCCATCTCCCGTGTGTGTGCTTTTATTTATTTGATATGTAAGAGGACCTCTCTTAGACTCGACAAATAATTTCAATTATGAATAAAGCGCGGCAGTGGCTACACTTAGGAGTTTGCAAAGTTTCAGCATAACATCTAAAACTATGATAATCTTCTATAGATGTGCGGTGGAGAGTATATTGACTGGCTGCATCACAGCCTGGAGTGGAAACGCCAATGACCTTTAATGGAAGATTCTACAAGAAGTCATGGATATAGCCCAATCTATCACGGGTAAAGGCCTCCCCATCATTCAGCACATCAACACAAAGCGCTGTAGCAGGAAAGCAGCATCCATTATCAGGGACCGCCACCACCCAAGACATGCTCTCTTCTCACTGCTGCCATCAGACAGGAGATGTAGGAGCCTCAGGACTCACACCACCAGGTTCAGGAACAGTTATTACTTGTCAGCCATCAGCCTGGTGTGAAGTGGATAACTTCACTCAACTTCACTTGCCACATCATCGAATTGTTCCCACAATCTATGGACTCATTTTCAAGGACTCTTCATCTCATGTTCTGAATATTTATTGCTTATTATTATTCTTTCTTTCTTTTTGCATTTGTACAATTTGTTTTTTTTTGCACATTGATTGAACACCCAAGTTGGCGTGGTCTTTCATTGATTCTATTATGGTTATTATCCTATTATAAACTTACTGAAAATGCCAAAAGAAAGTGAATCTGGAATTGGTCTATCCATACCAGCTCTTTGCACTGTGTCCCCAGCTGATGGACTCTCTCCTTGGCATCTCTTCCTGCGCTCCTTGCATCTTCTAACTCCTCCACCATCGTGTGCATGCTGCGAAGTGTCCTTTGAGAACTGAAAACAACACACAACTTCACCCCTCTCACAGAGTAAACAGTCTTAAACCCTTTGTTTTTTTGCCACCGTAAGTCAGTGGCCAAAGTTTGGGGTAAAGATCAGTTGAGTCTCAAAGGTGCTTAGGAGCCTTGTGCAAGTTTCACCCAAAGTATTGCAACATAGAAAACTCCTCAGTGGTGAAGCTGGCGGAAGACGATGACACATCACAATGGCAATGAAGGCTGCAACATTGAAGGGACCCCAGGTGTCTTGCATTCTGTGCCACTAGACCCTAACCTCAATCTGTCAAGGACTGTGTGGAGCCTGCCTGCCTGTCCCTTCCCACGTTAAACAAAGTTACACACAGGTGTTCTCCACTAAGGAAATCCACCCCAATATCCCGGCTATGTGGATCCCGACCAGCCTCTACCATCGCCTGAGGACCCACCAATAGACAACCTCTTGTGAGAACATCACACTCAACTCAAGTGATTGCTATAGGACTACTGGACAGAAACAGAGCCTTCAGCCCAACTCATCCACGCCAACTGTGTTGCCCAACAAGTGAGACCCACCTGCCCGCATTTAGCCCACAGACCTCCGAACTTCTCCTATCCTTGTAAAGATTAGAGATTAGCTTCATTTGTCACATGAACGTCAAAACAAACAGCAAAATGCATTGTTTGTGTCAAATCAAATCAGTGAGGATGTACAATGGGCAGCCCACAAGTGTCTCAATGCTTCTGACATCATTATAGCATGTCCACAAATTAGTAACCCAAACCCGTATGTCTTTGGAATGTGGGAGGAAACTGGAGCACCCGGAGGAAACCCACGTAATCACGGGGAGAATGTACAAACTCCTTACAGACAGTGGCGGGAATTGAACCCCAATCTTACAGCAAACACTGTATTTATGTTACACTAACCACTACACTACACTACCCTGCAACACTACTTCTGTACCTATCTCGATGGCACTGCTGATGTGCCCACCACAACCACTGCTCCTGGCAGCTCACTCCAAATACGCACCACACTTTGTGTGAATAGGCCTAATTGAAGTATTATGTCGACTACCGACAGGAAAGATATCAATAAAATTGAAAGAGTGCAGAGAAAAACTTACAAGGACGTTGCCAGGACTTGAGGTCCTGAGTTCTAGGGATAGTTGGATAGGTTCGGACTTTATTCCCTGGTACATAGGAGAATGAGGCAGGATTTGATAGAGGTATACAAAGATACGAGGGGTATAGATAGGGTAAATGCAAGCAGGCTTTTTCCACTGAGGTTGGGTGGGACTACAACTAGAGGTCATGGGTTAAGGGTGAAAGGCGAAATGCTTAAGGCGAACATGAGGAGGAACCTCTAAACTCAGAGGATGGTGAGAGTGTGGAATGCTGTGCAAGTGAGCTCAATTTCAACGTTTCAGAGAAGTGTGGATAGGTACATGGATGGTAGGGTTATGGAAAGGGTTCAGGTGCAGTTTGATGGGAGTAGGCAGCTTAAGTGGTTTTGGTTCAGACTAGATAGGCTGAAGGAGCCTCTTTCTATGTTGTAATGTTCCATGACTTGAAGCATTTGCCTCTGACGTCCTTTGTAAATTCCCCACCAAGCATCTTGAATCTGTGTCCTCGTGTTTTTAGCACATCCCACTGAGATTAAAATTGAGTCTTGCATTTGTGATGCCAAGCCCGTGTGGTGGGGTCACTTCTTCTTCTTCTGACCTTCAATGGCAGTTGGCACTCCAACTTAAAGGTGAATTACCGCTGCCAACTGGACTTGGCACACATCAGCTAGAGATGTTTGAGTTCAGTTCTAGTCAAGCTATACGGGGAACATAAGTTAAATAATGAGCAGAAGTTGCGTAAACCAGGTCTAGTTATTAGGAGTTTTATAAATGGGGTATTTAAATTGATTGGTTAGACTACACAGGGGTAAAATAAATCCCCATTTGGTGGCGAGCAAAACATACAGAAGGTGTAACTATAACCAGCTCATACACAGAACTTCCTCACACAGAGACAGAGATGAGGGCGGCAGCAACTTGCACTTGTCACCAGAAAGTCCCTGTGCAGGCAAAGCCCAAAGCTGACAGCAGGTCACACTGTGGGAGGGGTGGTACTGAGGGAGGGTAACGCTGTGGTGGGGGTGGTACTGAGGGAGGGTCACACTGTGGGAGGGGTGGTACTGAGGGAGGGTCACTCTGTGGGAGGGGTGGTACTGAGGGAGGGTCACTGTGGGAGGGGTGGTACTGAGGGAGGGTAACGCTGTGGGAGGGGTGGTACTGAGGGAGGGTCACACTGTGGGAGGGTGGTACTGAGGGAGGGTCACAGTGTGGAAGGGATGGTACTGAGGGAGGGTCACACTGGGAGGGGTGGTACTGAGGGAGAGTCACACTGTGGGGAGGATCGCATTGTGGGAAGAATTTCTCGGAGTTACCTTATCAGTTGGTTCTTCACCTTTGTCAGCTCCTTCGTCAACTGCAAGTTCGTCTCATCCGACAGTTCCAAGGCTTTCTGGAGGCTGGTGTTCTGTTCCTGCAACTTCTTATTTGCATATTTTAGATCCGCCATCTTGTTGATTAATTCACTGGCCTCTCTTTGGAGAAAAGCAGAATAGATCAATTTTTAAATTCTGGTGATTTTCTAGAGAAGTGTTTGGAAGATTTTAGGAGGATTTGTTACTGTTACGGTGCAAAATGCTGGGAGAATGAGATCAGGTCTCACGGCGTAGAAGGTGGTCGAGGAGAGAGCGGAGATATGGCAATCATGACTTTAGTGCTCATACAAAATCATGAGGGGTTTTAATGTGGTAAAAGGATTGGGGTGGGGGTCAATAACCAGGGGACTTGCAGAAGGGAAGAAAAGGAATTTTTTTTCATAAAATCATGAGGCACATGGGGTGAAATTAGACCACTTGGCTATCGAATCTACTCCACCATTCCATTATTCTGCTGCCTTCTCCCTGCAACCTTTAATGTTCTGACTTATCAAGAACCTATCAACCTCTGCTTTAAAAATATCCAATGATTTGGCCACAGATTCACGACCCTCTAGCTGATAAAATTCCATAAAGCATCAGACCAAAGGATATAGGAGCAGAATTAGGGGATTTGGCCCACTTGAGTCTGCTCTGCCATTTCATCATGGCTGATCAAATTTTCCTCTCAGCTCCAATCTCCTGCTTTCTTCCTGTCTCCCTTCATGCAGATGCTGCCTGGCCTGCTGCGTTCACCAGCAACTTTGATGTGTGTTGCTTGAATTTCCAGCATCTGCAGAATTCCTGTTGTTTCCCTTCATGCCCTGACCATTTAAGAATCTAACAATGTTTGACTTAAACAAACATAAAGACCTGGCCTCCACAGCTGCCTGTGGCAAAAATTCCACAGATTCACCACTCTCTAGCTAAAGAAATTCCTTCTCATCTCCATTCTAAAAGGACACCCCTCTATTCTGAGGCTGTGTCCTCTGGTCTTAGACTCTCCCACCATAGGAAACATCATTTTCTGAATTCCAGTGAATACAGGCCCAGAGCCATAAGCTCTTCATATGACAAGCCATTCAATCCTGGAATCATTTTTGTGAACCTCCTTTGAACCCTCTCCAGTTTCAGCACATCTTTTCTAAGATATGAGGGCTGAGACCTGCTCACAATGCTCCAAGTGAGGCCTCACCAGTGCTTTATAAATACTCAATATTACCTCCTTGCTTTTATAATCTAGTCCGCTTGAAATGAAAGCTAACATTGTATTTGCCTTCCTCACCACAGACCCAACCTGCAAATTAACCTTTAGGAAATCCTGCACAAGTCCCTTTACATCTCATTTTATTGTATTTTCTCTCCATTACCTGCCTGTTTGTCGGCTACGTGAAGCAATCTATGTTCCAAGCCTACACTGGTGACCGTCCCGCACTTTTCCTACGCTACATTAATGCTGCTTTCTGCACCAATGCAGAACTCATCAGCTTCATCCACTCTGTCTCCAGCTTCCACCCTGCCCTCAAATTTACCCGGTCTACTTCTGACTCCTCCCTCCCCTTTCTCGATCTCTCTGTCTCTATCTATGGAGACAGCTTATTTATTGATGTCTATTATAAACCCACGGACTCTGACAGCTACCTGGATGATACGAAGATTAGTGGAGGCACAGGTAATGTTGAGGAAACAGGAAGGCTGCAGAAGGACTTAGACAGATTTGGAGAGTGGGCAAGAGAGTACAAATGAAATACAATGTTGGAAAATGTATGGTCATACACTTTGGTAGTAGTATTTTCTAAACGGGGAGAAAATCCAAAAATCTGAGATGCAAAGGGACTTCAAAGTCTTTTTGCAGAACACCCTAAAGGTTAACTTGCAGGTTGAGTCAGTGGTGAGGAAGGCAAATGCCATGTTACCATTCATTTTGAGAGGTCTAGAATACAAGAGCAAGGATGTGGTGCTGAGGCTTTATACGGTACTGGTGATGCCTCATTTTGAGTGTTGTGAACAATTTTGGGCCCCCCATCTTAGAAAAGATGTGCTGGCATTGGAGGGGGTCCAGAGGAGGTTCACACGGATGATTCCAGGAATGAAAGGGTTATCATAAAAGGAACATTTGATAGCTCCGGGTCTGTACTCGTTGGAATTCAGAAGGATGAGGAGGGATCTCATTGAAACCTTTTGAATGCTGAAAGGCCTAGACAGGGTAGATGTGGAAAGGATTTTTCCCATGGTAGGACAGTCTAGGACAAGAGGGAACAGCCTCAGGATAGAGGGGCGCCCTTTCAAAACAGAGATGCGGAGAAATTTCTTAGGCCAAAGGGTGGTGGATTTGTGGAATTTGTTGCCACATACTGCTGTGGATGCCAGGTTGTTGGGTGTATTTAAGGCAGAGATTGATAGGTTCTTGATTGGACACGGCATCAAAGGTTACGGGGAGAAGGCTGTGGAGTGGAGCTGAGGAGGGAGGAGAAAGGATCAGCTTTGATTGAATGGCAGAGCAGACTTGATGGGCCAGGTGGTCTAATTCTGCTCCTATGTCTTATGGTCTATGGTCTTTTACCTCCTCCTACCCTAGTACTTGCAAAAACGCCATCCCCTTTTTCTCAATTCCTCCATCGCCACCGCATCTGCTCTCAGGGTGAGAGATGTCCTCCTTCTTCCAAGAAAGGTTCTCCTCTTCCCCCACCATCAATGCTGCCCTCAACTGCATCTCTTCCATTTCACATACATCTGCTCTCACCCCATCCTCCCGCTACCCCACCAGGGTTAGGGTTCCTCTTGTCCTCACCTACCACCCCGCCAGCCTCCGCATCCAGCACATAATTCTCCAAAACTTCAACCATCTCCAACAAGATCCCACCACAAAACACATCTTTCCCTCCCTCCCAATTTCTACTTTCTGCAGGGATCACTCCCTACACGACTCCCTTGTCCATTCATCTCTCCCCACTGATCTCCCTCCTGGCAGTTATCCCTGAAAGCGGAACAAGTGCTACACCTGTCTCTACACCTCCTCTCTCACTACCATTCAGGGTCCTAAACAGTCCTTCTAGGTGAGGTGACACTTCACCTGAGAGTCTTTTGGGGTCATTTATTGTATCCTGTGCTCCTGATATGGCCTCCTGTATATCAGTGAGACCTGCTGTAGATTGGAAAGCCATTTTGCCGAGTACCTATGCTCCGTCTGCCAGAAAAAAAAAGGCAGCATCCATCATTGAAGACCACCCTCCCCCCCCCGTTTATCTGTGACTCTACCTCCAGCGAAGCAGGAACAGAATTAGGCCATTCAGCCCATCGGGACTGCTCCACCATTCCATCATGGCTGATTTATTCACCCAACATACACAAAATGCTGGAGGAACTCAGCTTCCATCTCAAACACATTCTACTTCCTTGACCCCATAATCTTTGGATACCACAACCAATAATGAACAAATCAGCCTCCACTTTAAAGATACCCAAAGACTTGGCCTCCACACCTCTCTATGGCAATGAATTCCACAGATTCGCTGCCCCCTAGCTGAAGAAATTCCTCCTCATCTCTGTTCTAAATAGACATCCCTCTATTCTGAGGCTGTTCACTCTGATCGTAGCCCACTATAGGAAACATCCTGTCCACATCCACTCTGTCTAGGCCTTTCAGTATTCAATAGGTTTCAGTGAGGTCCCTTCTCATTCTTCTAAATTCCAGCCAGTACAGGCCCAGAGCCATCAAACATTTCTCATATAATAATCCTGTCATTCCTGGGATCATTCTCATTAAGCTCCTCTGGACCCTCCAACGCCAGCACATCCTTTCTTAGATACTTGTACCTCAAAGTTCTTCTCTTCTACAACACTCACCAAGGCTACGCCATTCACAGTGAAGGACTAACCTGGATTAAAATTACTTCTGTTACTTGTAAAATAACTAAAATAATTATGTATTCCTAATTTCCTCAAATAAAAAAACATTTATGTGTAGATAGTTCACCAAAGTTTTCTAATAAAGTTCACTGTTTTGCTCTCCAGATGCTGCCTGACCTGTTGAGTATTTCCAGTGTTTCCTGTTGTTCTGTCTGGGTAGCCTTCAAGCTTATGGCATGAAAATTGATTTACCAACTTCTGGTAATTGTTACCCCCTCCCCCTTCTTCTTCTACTCCCCACTCTATAGTCTTACCTCTTCTCCTCACCTGCCTATCCCAGTGGCCCTTCTTGACTTTCTCTAATGGTCCACTCTCTTCTCTAAACAGATTACTTCTTCTGAAACCCTTTACCTTTTCCACCTTTCACCTCCCAGCTTCTTACTTCATCCCGCTCCCCTACGCACCTGGCTTCACCAATCGCCGTCTAGCTTGCTCTTCTTCTGCTCTACTCACTCTCTTACTCTGGCATCATCCCCCTCCCTTTCCAGTCCTGATGAAGAGTCTCGGCCGGAACGTCAACTGTTTACTCATTCCCATAGATGCTGTCTGACCTGCTGAGTTCCTCCAGCGTTTTGTGTGTGTTTTCTGTTGTTATTTCAGCTTTCCAACACCAACAGAATTTAGCTTTTATTTTGTTCCTGTTTGTTGAGTTGAACAAATACGTACATTTTGGGGTCGTCCATTCCTTCTTCCAGTGGCCATGGTACCAGATGAGAAATCTCATCTCCTTTCAATAAAGAAGAAAGACAATGTAGCAGAATCTTTTTCAGTTGTGTGTAGTCAACCCTAGAACTTACTCTTGCAACATTTCAATATAGAAGTCGATAAATCAGAACAATGAACAGTACAGCACAGGACCAGGCCCAGCGGCCTTCTATGTTGTGCGGAATCAATTAAATTAGTTATGTAGCCCCCCCCCCCGGCCAGCCTCAGGGTCGCTCAGCTCACTGTCGTCTAGGGAAACAGCCCTCGGCCCCGCCAAACTAGGTAATTAGTTTGTGTGGATGCTGTGTGATGTCCCTCACCCCGCCAAGTAACAGACAGTACACCAGATACGATTAAATGAATTACCGTTTATAGAGATTACTGGAACTATATAATTAATAGAGATAAAATATAAAAGGAAGATAAAAGGCACCACACTTATCAAAGTCCAATCTCTTCACGCACAAACAGTTGGAGCTCAGGACCCTCCTTCTTCACCTTGCAATCCCCTCGGACCACCTCGACCTGCTGCCTGGAACCAACAATGGTGGTCGACCAGACGATCCACACGAGTCCGTCTCCGTCTCCTCTCCTCGCCGAGCCCCCTGGACCTCGGACTCCTGCTCGGGGTCTGACCCCCTTAGCCGACTCACAGCACCTTGTCCATCCTCCCTCTCTCTCTTGCACCTTCTGCCCCAAAACCCACGCATCACAATAACTTACAGACACACTAGAAAGAATGACATCTATCCCAATTGGTTTGTTCACCCTCCTATCAGTAACATAATCCAAATAAACTGCTAGCGGGAGAACTTTCTCAGCAGTTAACATAACAAAGAAGCCATTTCAATTATAACAAAATAAAGAAGCCATTTTAATTAGCCTACGCAGTAACATAAAAGAAGAAACCCTTTCCATATCCTTCCAGTTTCCTCACAATCAGGTGCCTATCTAAACAACTCTTAACAGTCTCTAAAGTATCTAACTCTACCATCATCCCAGGCAGTGCATTCACAGTCATAGTCATACTTTATTAATCCCAGGGGAAATTGGTTTTCATTACAGTTGCTCCATAAATAATAAATAGTAATAGAACCATAGATAGTTAAATAATAATATGTAAATTATGCCAGTAAATTATGAAATAAGTCCAGGACCAGCCTATTGGCTCAGGATGTCTGACCCTCCAAGGGGGGAGTTGTAAAGTTTGATGGCCACAGGCAAGAATGACTTCCTATGACACTCAGTGCTGCATCTCGGTGGAACAAATCTCTGGCTGAATGTACTCCTGTGCCCACCCAGTACATTATGTAGTGGATGGGAGACATTGACCAAGATGGCATGCAACTTAGACAGCATCCTCTTTTCAGACGCCACCGTGAGAGAGTCCAGTTCCATCCCCACAACATCACTGGCCTTACGAATGAGTTTGTTGATTCTGTTGGTGTCTGCTACCCTCAGCCTGCTGCCCCAGCACACAACAGCAAACATGATAGCACTGGCCACCACAGACTTGTAGAACATCCTCAGCAATGTCCAGCAGATGTTAAAGGACCTCAGTCTCCTCAGGAAATAGAGATGGCTCTGACCCTTCTTGTAGACAGCCTCAGTGTTCTTTGACCAGTCCAGTTTATTGTCAATTCGTATCCCCAGGTATTTGTAATCCTCCACCATGTCCGCACTGGCCCCCTGGATGGAAACAGGGGTCACCGGTACCTTAGCTCTCCTCAGGTCTACCACCAGCTCCTTAGTCTTTTTCACATTAAGCTGCAGATAATTCTGCTCACACCATGTGACAAAGTTTCCTACTGTATTCCTGTACTCAGCCTCATCTCCCAGGCACCTATTACCCTCTGTGTAAAATACTTGCCTCTCACATCTCCTTTGAAATTATCCCCTCTCACCTTAAATGCGTGTCCTCTAGTATTATACATTTCAACCCTCAGAAATGATATTTCAGTGCTTTAAAAGGGATAGAGAGGGGGGAAAAGGGGAGGAGGGGTGGCATTACTGGTCAGGGATACTATTACAGCTACAGAAAGGGTGGGTAATGTAGCAGGCTCCTCTTTTGAGTCAGTATGGGTGGAAGTCAGGAACAGGAAGGGAGCAGTTACTCTACTCGGGGTATTCTATAGGCCCCCTGGTAGCAGCAGAGATACAGAGGAGCAGATTGGGAGGCAGATTTTGGAAAGGTGCAAGAATAACAGGGTTGTTATCATGGGTGACTTTAACTTCCCTACTATTGATTGGCACCTGATTAGTTCCAAGGGCTTAGATGGGGCAGAATTTGTTAAGTGTGTCCAGGATGGATTCCTGTCACAGTATGTGGACAGGCTGACCAGGGGGAATGCCATACTAGATCTAGTACTAGGTAATGAACCGGGTCAGGTCACAGATCTCTCAGCGGGTGAGCATCTGGGGGACAGTGACCACCGCTCCCTGGCCTTTATAATTATCATGGAAAAGGGTAGAATCAAAGAGGACAGGAAAATTTTTAATTAGGGAAAGGCAAATTATGAGGCTATACGGCTAGAACTTGCAGGTGTGAATTGGGATGATGTTTTTGCAGGGAAATGTACTATGGACATGTGGTCGATGTTTAGAGATCTCTTGCAGGATGTTAGGGATAAATTTGTCCCAGTGAGGAAGATAAAAAATGGTAGGGTGAAGGAACCATGGGTGACAAGTGAGGTGGAAAATCTAGTCAGGTGGAAGGAGGCAGCATACATGAGGTTTAGGAAGCAAAGATCAGATGGGTCTATTGAGGAATATAGGGAAGCAAGAAAGGAGCTGAAGAAGGGGCTGAGAAGAGCAAGAAGGGGGCATGAGAAGGCCTTGGCGAGTAGGGTAAAGGAAAACCCTAAGGCATTCTTCAATTATGTGAAGAACAAAAGGATGACAGGAGTGAAGGTAGGACCGATTAGAGATAAAGGTGGGAAGATGTGCCTGGAGGCTGTGGAAGTGAGCGAGGTCCTCAATGAATACTTCTCTTCGGTATTCACCAATGAGGGGGAACTTGATGACGGTGAGGACAATATGAGTGAGGTTGATGTTCTGGAGCATGTCGATATTAAGGGAGAGGAGGTGTTGGAGTTGTTAAAATACATTAGGACAGATAGGTCCCCGGAGCCTGACGGAATATTCCCCAGGCTGCTCCACGAGGTGAGAGAAGAGATTGCTGAGCCTCTGGCTAGGATCTTTATGTCCTCGTTGTCCATGGGAATGGTACCGGAGGATTGGAGGGAGGTGAATGTTGTTCCCTTGTTCAAAAAAGGTAGTAGGGATAGTCCGGGTAGTTATAGACCAGTGAGCCTTACGTCTGTGGTGGGAAAGCTGTTGGAAAAGATTCTTAGAGATAGGATATATAGGCATTTAGAGAATCATGGTCCGATCAGGGATAGTCAGCTGGCTTTGTGAAGGGCAGATCGTGTCTAACAAGCCTGATAGGGTTCTTTGAGGAGGTGACCAGGCATATAGATGAGGGTAGTGCAGTGGATGTGATCTATATGGATTTTAGTAAGGCATTTGACAAGGTTCCACACAGTAGGCTTATTCAGAAAGTTAGAAGGCATGGGTTCCAGGGAAGTTTGGCCAGGTGGATTCAGAATTGGATTGCCTGCAGAAAGCAGAGGGTGGTGGTGGAGGGAGTGCATTCAGATTGGAGGATTGTGACTAGTGG
The DNA here is from genome assembly GCF_030028105.1 of Mobula birostris. Taxonomy (NCBI): domain Eukaryota; kingdom Metazoa; phylum Chordata; class Chondrichthyes; order Myliobatiformes; family Myliobatidae; genus Mobula; species Mobula birostris. Next base: position 114,449,196 of record NC_092380.1, on the reverse strand, counting down.
TGTCCCACAAGGATCTGTTCTGGGACCTCTAATTTTCGTGATTTTTATTAACGACCTGGATGTCGGGGTAGAAGGGTGGGTTGGCAAGTTTGCAGACGACACAAAGGTTGGTGGTGTTGTAGACAGTGTAGGGGATTGTCAAAGATTGCAGAGAGACATTGATAGGATGCAGAAGTGGGCTGAGAAGTGGCAGATGGTGGTCAACCCGGAGAAGTGTGAGGTGGTACACTTTGGAAGGACAAACTCCAAGGCAGAGTACAAAGTAAATGGCAGGATACTTGGTAGTGTGGAGGAGCAGAGGGATCTCGGGGTACATGTCCACAGAACCCTGAAAGTTGCCTCTCAGGTGGATAGGGTAGTTAAGAAAGCTTATGGGGTGTTAGCTTTCATAAGTCGAGGGATACAGTTTAAGAGTCGCGATGTAATGATGCAGCTCTATAAAACTCTGGTTAGGCCACACTTGGAGTATTCTGTCCAGTTCTGGTCACCTCACTATAGGAAGGATGTGGAAGCATTGGAAAGGGTACAGAGGAGATTTACCAGGATGCTGCCTGGTTTAGAAAGTATGCATTACGATCAGAGATTAAGGGAGCTAGGGCTTTACTCTTTGGAGAGAAGGAGGATAACAGGAGACATGATAGAGGTGTACAAGATAATAAGAGGAATAGATAGAGTGGATAGCCAGCGCCTCTTCCCCAGGGCACCACTGCTCAATACAAGAGGACATGGCTTTAAGGTAAGGGGTGGGAAGTTCAAGGGGGATATTAGAGGAAGGTTTTTTACTCAGAGAGTGGTTGGTGCATGGAATGCACTGCCTGAGTCAGTGGTGGAGGCAGATACACTAGTGAAGTTTAAGAGACTACTAGACAGGTATATGGAGAAATCAAAGGTGGGGGCTTATATGGGAGGCATGGTTTGAGGGTCGGCACAACATTGTGGGCCGAAGGGCCTGTACTGTGCTGTACTATTCTATGTTCTATATTGTTTATCTACTCTCTATGCCTCTCATAATCTTATAAACCTCTATCAGATCTCCCCTCAGCCTCCAATGTTCCAGAGAAAACAACCTAAGTTTATCCAGCTTCTCGTTATAGCATATGCCCTCTAATCCAGGAAGAATTCTGGTGGACCTTTGCTGCACTCTCAACATCCTTCCTATAATAGGTTGATCAGAACTGTATGCAATATTCCAGATGCAGCCTAACTAGAGTTTTATAAAGCTGCAACACAACTTCCTGACTTTTCATCTCAGTGCCTCGACTAATAAAGGCGAGCATGCCCTATGCCTTCTTAACCACCCTCTCAAGCTGGCTTCCGGTCCACATCCATAAATCCCTGAAAGTTGCTGCACAAGTTGACAGGATGGTTATGTTACGAGATACTCCCATCCACGCCAGCTTCCGGCATTCAGACGCTCTAACTCTCCAGAGTATGGATATCTGGCGCAGCCCCTTTAAGGGATCAGGACCATCCCACTAAATGGCAATCATGTTTTGGGCGCCAAGAATTGACTATTTAAAGAGAAACTGAAGTGAAGTTTAGTGCTCATTCGTATGCCTAACTAGGACTATCATCTAGCTTTTGTGCTCAGTTCTTAATCCGGTTTGATACCCTGCCTCAATCCTTGCTTTGGATACTCCAGCATCTGGGTCCAAACCAACCTCATCAAGGGCTGTCATCTCAGGTGAAGCAAGTGTACCGAGTGGTGGCCTTCAGCAGTCAGTGAACTGGGTTCAAGAGCCATGAGGTAAAGCTGCAGCTCTATAAAACTGAAAAGTCAGCATACAGAGTGCAGATAGAGAGGCTTGTCAAATGGTGAAGCAACAACAAGCTGACTCTCAGAGTGGACTACTAAAGAGGTGATTATGGACACAGGTCAACCACTCTGCATTGCTCAACAATGGCTCTGCCTTGGAGAGAGTGAAGAGCATAAAGTTCCTTGGTGTGCACATCGCAGATAATCTAACCTGGGCCAACAATATCTCCTTATTAGTCAAGCAGGCACAGCAGCATCTACACATTTGAAGAAGATTGAATCATGCAAGTCTGCCCGTCCCATCTAGCAACATTTTACAGGAGCACCATCAAGAGTGTCCTGTCTGGCTGCATCATTGTGGTGTGGAAGCTGCAGGTCTTCGAACCACAAGACCCCGCAGAGCACAGTAAAAGCGGCCGAGAGGATCACCAGGGTCACCCTTGCCCCTATTTACGAGGAGTATTGTAGATGAAGGGCCCAAAGCATTGTTGAGGATCCCTACCACTCATCCCACAATCTCTTTCACCCACTACCATGAGGAAGGAGGTACAGAAGCAACAGGACTAAGACAGCCAGACTGGGTAACAGCTTCTTCCCTCAGGCTGTGAGACTAATAAATACCCTGCCATTACCTAGGTCTCGTCACCGAGATAGCGAGCTGTTTACTGTTCAGCTGTACTGTGCACTACATGCATTTTGAATTATATTTCATTAACTTATTTATAGTATAATATTTTGGTTTACATGCTGTGTGTGATATATATAATGTGAGTGCATTGTAATCCAGAGAAACATTGTTTCGTTGGGTTGTATATATATATTGTGGGTGACCGTGGTCCAGAGGAATGTTGTTTCGTTGGGTTGTATAAGTATATTGTGGGTGACCGTGGTCCAGAGGAACGTTGTTTCGTTGGGTTGTATATATGTATTGTGGGTGACAGTGGTCCAGAGGAACGTAGTTTCGTTGGGTTGTATATATGTATTGTGGGTGACCGTGGTCCAGAGGAATGTTGTTTCGTTGGGTTGTATAAGTATATTGTGGGTGACCGTGGTCCAGAGGAACGTTGTTTCGTTGGGTTGTATAGATATATTGTGGGTAACCGTGGTCCAGAGGAACGTTGTTTCGTTGGGTTGTATATATGTATTGTGGGTGACCGTGGTCCAGAGGAACGTTGTTTCGTTGGGTTGTATATATGTATTGTGGGTGACCGTGGTCCAGAGGAACGTTGTTTCATTGGGTTGTATATATGTATTGTGGGTGACCGTGGTCCAGAGGAACGTTGTTTCGTTGGGTTGTATATATATATTGTGGGTGACCGTGGTCCAGAGGAACATTGTTTCGTTGGGTTGTATATATGTATTGTGGTGACCATGGTCCAGAGGAACGTTGTTTCGTTGGGTTTTATATATGTATTGTGGTGACCATGGTCCAGAGGAACGTTGTTTCATTGGGTTGTATATATGTATTGTGGGTGACCGTGGTCCAGAGGAACGTTGTTTCATTGGGTTGTATATATGTATTGTGGCGACCATGGTCCAGAGGAACGTTGTTTCGTTGGGTTGTATATATGTATTGTGGGTGACCGTGGTCCAGAGGAACGTTGTTTCATTGGGTTGTATAGATGTATTGTGGGTGACCATGGTCCATAGAACCATAGAACCATAGAAACTACAGCACAGAAACAGGCCTTTTAGCCCTCCTTGGCTGTGCCGAACCATTTTCTGCCTAGTCCCACTGACCTGCACACGGACCATATCCCTCCATACACCTCCCATCCATGTATCTGTCCAATTTATTCTTAAATGTTAAAAAAGAACCCGCATTTACCACCTCGTCTGGCAGCTCATTCCATACTCCCACGATTCTCTGTGTGAAGAAGCCCCCCCCCTAATGTTCCCTTTAAACTTTTCCCCCCTCACCCTAAACCCATGTCCTCTGGTTTTTTTCTCCCCTTGCCTCAGTGGAAAAAGCCTGCTTGCATTCACTCTATCTATACCCATCATAATTTTATATACCTCTATCAAATCTCCCCTCATTCTTCTACTCTCCAGGGAATAAAGTCCCAACCTATTCAACCTTTCTCTGTAACTGAGTTTCTCAAGTCCCGGCAACATCCTTGTAAACCTTCTCTGCACTCTTTCAACCTTATTTATATCCTTCCTGTAATTTGGTGACCAAAACTGAACACAATACTCCAGATTCGGCCTCACCAATGCCTTATACAACCTCATCTTAACATTCCAGTCTTATACTCAATACTTTGTTTAATAAAGGTCAATGTACCAAAAGCTCTCTTTACGACCCTATCTACCTGTGACGACACTTTTAGGGAATTTTGTATCTGTATTCCCAGATCCCTCTGTTCCACTGCACTCCTCAGTGCCTTACCATTAACTCTGTATGTTCTACCTTGGTTTGTCCTTCCAACGTGCAATACCTCACACTTGTCAGTATTAAACTCCATCTGCCATTTTTTAGCCCATTTTTCCAGCTGGTCCAAGTCCCTCTGCAGGCTCTGAAAACCTTCCTCGCTGTCTACTACACCTCCAATCTTTGTATCATCAGCAAACTTGCTGATCCAAATTACCACATTATCATCCAGATCATTGATATAGATGACAAATAACAATGGACCCAGCACTGATCCCTGTGGCACACCACTAGTCACAGGCCTCCACTCAGAGAAGCAATTCTCTACCATCACTCTCTGGCTTCTTCCATCGAGCCAATGTCTAATCCAATTTACCACCTCTCCGTGTATACCTAGCGACTGAATTTTCCTAACTAACCTCCCATGCGGGACCCTGTCAAAGGCCTTACTGAAGTCCATGTAGACAATATCCACTGCCTTCCCTTCATCCACTTTCCTGGTAACCTCCTCGAAAAACTCCAATAGATTGGTCAAACATGACCTACCACGCACAAAGCCATGTTGACTCTCCCTAATAAGTCCCTGTCTATCCAAATGCTTGTAGATTCTGTCTCTTAGTACTCCCTCCAATAACTTACCTACTACCGATGTTAAACTTACTGGCCTATAATTTCCCGGATTACTTTTCGATCCTTTTTTAAACAACGGAACAATATGAGCCACTCTCCAATCCTCCGGCACCTCACCTGTAGACAGCGACATTTTAAATATTTCAGCCAGGGCCCCCGCAATTTCAACACTAGTCTCCTTCAAGGTCCGAGGGAACACCCTGTCAGGTCCCGGGGATTTATCCACTTTAATTTTCGTCAAGACAGCAAGGACCTCCTCCTTTTCGATCTGTACAGTTTCCATGATCTCACTACTTGTTTCCCTTAATTCCATAGACTTCATGCCAGTTTCCTTAGTAAACACAGATGCAAAAAACCTATTTAAGATCTCCCCCATTTCCTTTGGTTCCGCACATAGCCAACCACTCTGGTCTTCAAGAGGACCAATTTTATCCCTTACAATTCTTTTGTTCTTAATATACCTGTAAAAGCTCTTTGGATTATCCTTCACTTTGACTGCCAAGGCAACCTCATGTCTTCTTTTAGCCCTCCTGATTTCTTTCTTTCCAGAGGAACGTTGTTTCATTGGGTTGTATATATGTATTGTGGGTGACCGTGGTCCAGAGGAATGTTGTTTTGTTGGGTTGTATATATGTATTGTGGGTACACTGTGGTCCAGAGGAACGTTGTTTCATTGGGTTGTATATATGTATTGTGGGTGACCGTGGTCCAGAGGAATGTTGTTTCATTGGGTTGTATATATGTATTGTGGGTGACCGTGGTCCAGAGGAACGTTGTTTCGTTGGGTTGTATATATGTATTGTGAGTGACCGTGGTCCAGAGGAACATTGTTTTGTTTGGTTGTATATATGTATTGTGGGTGACCGTGGTCCAGAGGAATGTTGTTTCGTTGGGTTGTATATATGTATTGTGGGTGACTGTGGTCCAGAGGAATGTTGTTTCGTTGGGTTGTATATATGTATTGTGGGTGACCGTGGTCCAGAGGAACGTTGTTTCGTTGGGTTGTACTCTATATCAGTATTGTGGGTACACCATGGTCCAGAGCAACATTTGGTTGTATATACGTACAGTCAGATGTCAATAAACTTGACATTGAACTTGACTTAAACTTAAACTTGGAGTTCATTTCCGGTTGCCTCATTATAGGAAGACTGTGGAAGCTTTAGAAAGGGTGCAGAGGAGATTTCCCAAGATGCTGCCTGGATTAGAGAGCATGTCTTATGAGCAAAGGTTGGATAAGCTTTGAGTTTTCTCTTTGGAGCACAGCAGAATGATAGGTGACTTGCCAGAGGTGTACAAGATGATAAGAGGCATAGATCGAGTGGACAGCCAGAGACTTTTTCCAAGGGAAGAAGTGGCTAATAGAAGGAGGCATAATTTTAAGGCAATTGGAGGAAAGTATCGGGGGATGTCAGAAGTAGGATTTTTACATAGTGAGTGCTGGGTGCGTAGAACACACTGCCAGGGGCAGTGGTGGAGACAAATACATTAGGGGTATTTAAGGGACTCCTAGATAGTCAAATGTATGATAGAAAAATGGAGAGCTATGTGGGTGGAAAGGGTTAGATTAATCTTAGAGGAGGTTAAAAGATCAGCACAACATTGTGGGCTGAAGGGCCTGTACGGCGCTCTGTTCCAAGCTACAGAAATTATATATTTAACACAGAAATTTAGCAACAGGAATACTAATGGCTCATCCTATGACTAGGCAATACTTTACTGCTACATTCCATGCAGTAGAACAGTTGTTAAAACAAAAAATCTAATTAAGAATCAACACAAAATTATTATCTATGGAAAATTAGTTCAACAGACCTAAGCAAGTCTTGGAACTTAAGAACAAAGAACACTATGCTCTACTGTTCCAAGTACTAAAGTTCTAAATTCCTGATTTACTGAACAAGAGCTAAGAACAGGACTGTGTTGATTTTCATCTGGCACTGCTTGAAGGAGTGAGCATATGGGGTACTTACAGCAGCAGAAGTCACATAGGACAACTGGCGAAGGGTAATGTGCTCCAATAAGTGACATCTACTCCCTTATGGACTTATGAAGAAGAGGAGTTATAGGCCGTGTCTTCCTCCTCTCATTATGGGCAATGTGAGATCGCTGGGTAATAAAATGGACGAGTTGACGGCGCTAGCCAGGAGTCAGAGAACATTTCCGGAGAGCAGTGTTATGTGTTTTACTGAAACGTGGCTGCATGAGGACATACCCGACCAAAACGTTTCCATAGAGGGCTTCCAGATCGTTTGGGCTGACTGGAAGTGCACTGAGAGCGGTAAGCATAAAGGAGGGGGGCTTGCTGTTCTGGTTAACAACAGATGGTGCAATCCTGGTCATATTACGATCAAGGAATGTGTTTGTAGCCCAGATATTGAACTTTTTGCTGTTGGACTCTGGCCATATTCCACCGAGATACAACACTGGACATCATGGGAGGTTGTTTCTGCCTGTGGCCATCGAACTTTGCAGCTCCTCCCGTGGAGGGTCAGACACCCTGAGCCAATAGGCTGGTCCTGGACTTATTTCCATCTGGCGTAGTTTATATATTGTTGTTTGATTGTTTGTGGTTTTGTATTGCTATATTTATGCTATATTCTTGGTTGGTGCAGCTGTAATGAATCTCAATTTCCCTCGGGATCAATAAAGTATATCTATCTATCTATCTTAATGTTCAAGAACGTGACATCAGAAAGATGTGCTGACTTCCTTCATAAACCCTCCAGGGCCAAAACCTCAACTTTGAGTACATGTTATTTCACCCATAATATCTCCCAGCATCAGCTATTTGTAATTGAGAAAAGTTTGAGTAGCTATTCCCTTACTTTTCCTCATTCCAGGGAGAAATCCGGCAGTTAACACACACCCAACTGTGTCTTCTGTATTCCACTTACCCTCTGTCGATTGAAGTCTGGGACTCTCTCTCAGATTCAAAGATGCTTTTTCATCTGATGGCCTGTGAGTTAAGCAACAAAGAGTGAAATAACAGAAAAATCAGACAGTTAATATCAGACAGTCATAGAATAAGTTCAGGCCTTTTGGCCCACAATGTTATGTCAACTTACATAGGCCTACTTCATGATAAATCTACCCCTTCCCTCCGACTCAGCCCATAACCTCTATTTTTCTTACATCCATGTGCCTATCTAAGAGTCTTCTAAATGTCTCTAATGAACCTGCCTCGACCACCACGTCAGGCAGCGTGTTCCTTCCAGGCACCCACCACTCTCACAGTAAAAACCTAGCTTGGAAATTTTCTCTGTAGTTTCCTCCAACCACCTCTGCTATTGGCCATTTTGCAAAAAGATGGGGAATTCTGGTGAAATCTTATTCACCTGAAAAAATTCACCTTTCATAATTTACTGGCATAATTTACATATTACATATTACTATTTAACTATTTATGGTTTTATTACTATTTATTATTTATGGTGCAACTGTAACGAAAACCAATTTCCCCCGGGATCAATAAAGTATGACTATGACTATGACTAAGACTATGAAAATGTGAGAATGTGGAGTCAGTATTCCAAGGAGAGACACCGCCTGCTGCCAGCAGAGGCGTGTCCTGGCCGGAGGCAACCATGGTCCAACCTCGTAGCAGGTCCTGATAGAAACTGGGCAGCCCCTACAGTGCGACATGGTGGACACCCGCCAACGGCAACCGTGTCCTAATGTTTATTTTTACAGAAGTATGTTTATTGGAACTTTATATTATTATAGTACTACATCAAAAACACAGACAATAACAATGTCTAAAACACTGTAAATTCAAATATTCCCATCCCTATCCGGGACAATAAAATATCGACTCTTTCTTCCTTACCATTACCATAGATGGTGCCTGACCTGCTGAGTTCCTCCAGCATTGTGTGTGTTGCTCAGGATTTCCAGCCTCTGCAGAATCTCTTGCGTTTAGGATGATAATTATTCCCCTGCGGTGCCCAATGGTCCCAAAACACCTTCACAGTCCCCATGGACACAGTGTGTCCCCTTTCCGTGGTTACCCAGGCACGCACTTACCCCAGGATATTGCCGGGCTGAACCTTCCACTGCCCACCTCCTTAGCTAATTTGATTCAAGATTCAAAATTGTTTAATGTCATTTCCAATACAGAAGTGTAAAGGAGAATGAAATTGTTACTCCGGATCTGATGCAGCCCAAAAAAATCACGATTAGATAAAAAACACAATAAAAATAAATAAATAAGGTAGCTTATATACATAGATTGACTGTGTCCATAAAGTGATGCTAGTCTATACGTAAGGTGACTGACAGGAAATGATAAAGTAGTGGTGTTTGGGGGTGTGGAGGGGTGGGTTAGTGGGTGGAGGTGTTGATCAGCCTTACTGCTTGGGGAAAGTAACTGTTTTTGAGTCTGGTGGTCCTGGTGTGGATGCTACATAGCCTCCTCCCTGATGGGAGTGGGACAAACAGTCCATGAGCAGGATGGGTGGGTTCCCTGCATGATGTTACTGGGTTTTTACAGCACCTTTCTGTACATCTGTCCTTGATGGTAGGTAGGCTGGGGCCAGTGATGCGTTGGGCAGTTTTAGCTACCCGTTGTCGAGCCCTCCTGTCTGCCGCAGTGCAGCTTCTGTACCAAACAGTGATGCAGGTTGCTAGGGTGCTCTCTAAAGCACATTCGTAGAATGACATGAATATAGATGGACAAAGTCCAGCTCTCTTCACCCTCCTCAGAAAGTAAAGGCATTGGCCAGCTCTCTTGACTGTTCAAAGTGTGTTTTAGGAATGTGTTTGAAACTGGAGAAAGCCTACTGGGACATTCTCCCCCCCATCCCCCCACCGCCACTGGATGACCATACATAAATGGGTTGGGGCTAAAATTCAGTGAGAAATGGAGGAGCAGCCCCACAGATGTGCAAATAAGGGCTGCGGGCTGCGGGCCCATGCACCCCATGTCCATATGGTCTCTTCTAGACTGTAGAAGCGGCAGTCAGCTGGGTGAAGCAGCAACACCTCACATTCTGTATCAAAGTTGCTGGTGAACGCAGCAGGCCAGGCAGCATCTCTAGGAAGAGGTGCAGTTGACGTTTCAGGCCGAGACCCTTCGTCAGGACTAACTGAAGGAAGAGTGAGTAAGGGATTTGAAAGTTGGAGGGGGAGGGGGAGATCCAAAATGATAGGAGAAGACAGGAGGGGGAGGGGAAGATCCAAAATGATAGGAGAAGACAGGAGGGGGAGGGATGGAGCCAAGAGCTGGACAGGTGATAGGCAAAAGGGACACAAGAGGATCATGCGACAGGAGGTCCGGGAAGAAAGACGGGGGGCGGGGGGGGACCCAGAGGATGGGCAGGAGGTATATTCAGAGGGACAGAGGGAGAAAAAGGAGAGTGAGAGAAAGAATGTGTGTATAAAAATAAGTAACAGATGGGGTACGAGGGGGAGGTGGGGCATTAGCGGAAGTTAGAGAAGTCGATGTTCATGCCATCAGGTTGGAGGCTACCCAGACGGAATATAAGGTGTTGTTCCTCCAACCTGAGTGTGGCTTCATCTTTACAGTAGAGGAGGCCGTGGATAGACATGTCAGAATGGGAATGGGATGTGAAATTAAAATGTGTGGCCACTGGGAGATCCTGCTTTCTCTGGCGGACAGAGCGTAGATGTTCAGCAAAGCGGTCTCCCAGTCTGCGTCGGGTCTCGCCAATATATAAAAGGCCACATCGGGAGCACCGGACGTAGTATATCACCCCAGCCGACTCACAGGTGAAGTGTTGCCTCACCTGGAAGGACTGTTTGGGGCCCTGAATGGTGGTAAGGGAGGAAGTGTAAGGGCATGTGTAGCACTTGTTCCGCTTACACGGATAAGTGCCAGGAGGGAGATCAGTGGGGAGGGATGGGGGGGACGAATGGATAAGGGAGTTGCGTAGGGAGCGATCCCTGCGGAATGCAGACGGGGGGGCGGAGGGAAAGATGTGCTTAGTGGTGGGATCCCGTTGGAGGTGGCGGAAGTTACGGAGAATAATATGTTGGACCCGGAGGCTGGTGGGGTGGTAGGTGAGGACTAGGGGAACCCTATTCCTAGTAGGGTGGCAGGAGGATGGAGTGAGAGCAGATGTACGTGAAATGGGGGAGATGCGTTTAAGAGCAGAGTTGATAGTGGAGGAAGGGAAGCCCCTTTCTTTAAAAAAGGAAGACATCTCCCTCGTCCTAGAATGAAAAGCCCACACATTTTAATTCCACATCCCATTCCCATTCTGACATGTCTATCCACGGCCTCCTCTACTGTAAAGATGAAGCCACACTCAGGTTGGAGGAACAACACCTTATATTCCGTATGGGTAGTCTCCAACCTGATGGCATGAACATCGATTTCTTTAACTTCCGCTAAGGCCCCACCTCCCCCTCGTAC